>NC_049212.1:33561823-33794323 GCF_013347855.1 Anguilla anguilla
ACGAATCTATCTATCGACCTCCTCTGAGTCCCATCCATTAATGGCATGAGAACATGAGAGGGATTCTAAATGACAGCTCCCACTGCTGCCTTAAAACAAAGAGCTGGCGAGCTTTCATAAAAACCTTTTATTGAACACAAAGGAAAGCTATCTGGACACTAGCCAATCGTTATGTTCCACTTTACCGCAGCATTTGGCAACAATATCTTTTCTTTGTGTCTAGACTCTGTTATCCATAACCTTATAGCCGGGTGAGTGGCTGTTTCTCCTAGATTTATAAAACCTTTATATAAAAAGTGCTCAACTTTAGCGGACGCTAATGGCCTCAGAATTTATCATTTCTAAAGTGATCTTCGTTCAGATCAGCAAGACAGACGTCTTTGACGAACCGACCTAACGCTTAACAGATGTCTTTAAAAAAATTAACGGAATAAAAAATTGTTGTGGAACCAAAGAGAGGGTATCTAAACACTCATAATGTCTGTCAAAGTGTCTCCCAGAGTTCTGGCCCAGACTCAACCTCGCAGACACGTACAGACACCGCACAGGAAATTTAATCAAACGCGCCAGTGCTCAGAGAAGATTACAAAGATTAAAAATATCATCATACAAATGCACGTCCTCCACCAGGAAGTTCCTCTGACAGGAAAATAAAGCTCTTGTAGGATGTAGTGCGTACATCTCTCCATCTTTGGCACTCCTCAAGACTAAAACGAACTCTACTAAAGCTTCAAAATACCTCTTCTCAAGATTAAAACTGAATCTTCTAAAGCTTAAAACAACCTCTTCTCAAGAGTAAAACTAACTTAAATTTCTCAATGATGACACTCTTCCTCAGACTGAAACTACGACTTCAAGATTAAAACACACTCCAAGTTCAGAACAATAAAAGTATAAACAAAGGGGATACCAGATGATTCACTGAACCACAGCCCTAGTTCTCTGTGGACCTGGGTCAAATCATTTAAATACTTAACCCCTGAGACAACAGTAAACTTTCAAAAAGAAACTGAAAGAAATATTCTTTCATATGAAAGAATCTGCAGAAGTTTTTTTTGTTTTTACCATCATCTGAAGAATTAAAGAATTTCAAATATGTATTGGATCCAGGTCTAGTTCTCAGGGCAACGCTGAGATGGAATGACTGCACAGCTCAGCCATGTGGAAGGAGCAAAAACTAAGTGCAAGGGCAGTGCAGCGGCAGGTAGGCCCTCAGACCAGAAGAGGGAATGAAGGAATTAATGGGGGACAAACGGGGATAAAAAAGGCTGTGCAAACCGCTCTGTAAAAAAAAAAAAAAAAAATCTTCTGAATTCCTAAAATGTAACATTCCTAAAATATGGGGGAAAAAATGTGGCATTAATTTGAAAATAACAATACCTAACAAGTACCTGAACAGCCAAGTCAGGCGTGAGATTTCTTGTTTTGTTTAAATTAAAAAAAAAAAAAAAAAAGATAAAAATCTTCGTTGCATAAGCATCCTGAGGCAGCCCAGGCAGACGGGGCCATCAGCGCGTTAAGCCCCGCCCCCTGTCCCCAGCACAGGGAGCTGCTGCAGCCGCTAATCAGCTCCATCAGACAGGAGGGAACGCGGGGGTCTGTTTGCAGTTGAGCCGGGATCTAAGTGAGCGCGCTCATTACGCTGTTAAAGCCGCAAGCCGGGACCCCCAGGGCCAGAGAGAGGGGGGAGGGGGGAGGGGGCGAAGTTTCTCCAGACATCACCAGCACCATCACATCGGATATCTGGCAGAGTTTTCATTACATGACGGGTAATTTAGCAGATGTTCTTATCCAGATGTTCTTAACTTACACTATTTTCTCCCCTCATTGTTAGACAGTATCCATTTACACAGCTGGACATTTTACAGAAGCAATTCAGCTCAAGCACCTCGCTCAAGCGTACAATGACACTGTCCTACCGGCTACCTTTAGGAGACAAGCCCGCCAGCCTAACCATTGCAAGCACTACACCACACTGACTTCCATTTAAGCTTTACCCCGACGCCCGTCCAACCTGAGGTCTAAGCGCTCGCCGTGAAGAAACGCTAACCTTGGAGTGTTTTAACAGACACCGGAGTACGAAGGTGACAAAAACCGGATCAAACCACACGGCACCCCCACTTATATATATGAACCAATCAAATCAATTTCCTCTCTGTAGAAGATGAGTCGGTGATGACAGCGAGTCATGGCGGCACGTGATAGCTCCGCCCATTCTGATGCTGAGGAAAACTCCCTCTTCCTTGATGTCATAAAGGCATCACATGCTCAACCGGCAGCAGAATGTGACCAGTTAGAACAAGAACCGGGCCCCATGGTAACCAGATTAGCATCAGGCCAGCACTCCGACTCCCTCTACTCTGTTCCTATAGCACTTTCATGTTACACTACCTCCTGTGTCACTTTCTTGTTACATGTACCTCCATCCAGCACTTATATTGTACTTTGTATCATTATCCTGATGTTGTGGCTTGTCATGCCTCCTAGTTTGACTTGCCATAGGCTAGGTCAGAGAGTAATGTTTACTGTGTGAACTGGATTTACTGTGTTCATGGCTATGAATAACTGCTGCATAATGAGCATTGTACCATGTCGGGCCTGTGTTTTGTAGTTGTTCCAATGACCTCCAGTATGCACTTACTGTACGTCCCCTAGGATAAAAGTGCCCACCAAATAAACGTAATGTAATTTATTGGAGGATTTTTTCTCGTAAACGAAGCCACTAAAAAGGAAATGGAGCAGTTTCAAATAAAACCACGAGTGTGCAAAAATATAATCGGAGCACATTTTTTGTAATATTACTGGAAAAGTCTATGGTTTGTGAGAAGAGTGAAACAGAGGCAAGTTCTTCCTGTCAGGAGTGAGGCAATGCAGGAGATTCCGGGAGAAAAAACCTCAGCGTGTCTCCACTTGTATCGGTGGCATCGAGGTTGCCGAGGGCGACGTGTCAGCCCGTCACTCAGATCAAGAGTACTGGGATTTTTCCCCGAATCCCTCACTCACACCTTCAGGATTCACCGTGGAAAAAAACCACGGTCGTTTACGATTATGATCTCCGAGCTGGAGTTGCCCACGGCTAAAACTGGAGCAGGATGTTAATGACTGACCAGCGGGCGTGTAGAGACTAGCTTGTGTTAACGGGGTAGGGGTGGGGGGTGGTGTTTGGGGGAGAGGAGCAGACCTGTCAGGACAGATGTTTCAGAAAGACCGAAAGCAGACACAAATGGACACTACGGAGTCCTCCTCCAGTCCCGCGTGTATACACAGAGACTCCGAAAAATGACTCCCCTTCCTCCTCACTCTTCCCGTAAACACGCCGGCAGAAGCATAAATCACCCGGGCGCACACAGGCTCGTGAACAGACATGCGCTGAACTCGCCCTATCAGGAGCCCGGCACAGCTGATAGCTGATGTTTCACAGAGATCACGCAAGGCCGACCAGTGATAGCAGGTCTGGAATTCCTCACGTGCGTCAGCCAACCGCTCGCCTCCAGATCTGACACTGTATGAGACCGTGTGCCCCCATCCCCTCCGCCATCCCCTACAAGCTACCTATCACTCCACTCACCCCAAAAACACATTCCTTCCCATAAGCCAGCCGTTCGATTTTAGCATTTACCAACAGCAAACAATCCACTTCCCTCCACTTCAGAACTGACTGTCCTCTGCGCTAAATATACAGAGATGAATCCTTATGTACGATTTGGTTTGTAATGCGGGTCCTCGGAAATTCTCAGTGGATCTTCCAGCGTGTCAAAATAATTTTTCTTTCAAAATTATTTTCCATACCGGTCTCACCCAGCTCTGGTAGACTCTAGACTATGGGAATCAGGGTGACGGAGGTAACTGTGGCAATGGAGCAGGGTGTAGCACAGTTCTACAGAATGGAGTGATGCTCCATACACAGGCCAACACACCTGCGCATAAAGCATTAAGCCCACCAAATATGGGAGAGGGTTGTGGCTCGACAATTCTGCGAACAGCACTGTCGCCTCAAAGCAAGAAGGTACCAGTCAGGACCCAGCTGCGTTTCAGGACCCAGAAAGTACCAGTCAGGACCCAACAAGCAGTTCAAGAAAGTGGATGAATGGAAGATGTGAGGGAAGAACACGACAGCCACCTTCATCCAGCTGCCCAAAAGGACAGACGGCAATTGACAAATTGGAAAATGTGTCAAAGCGCTCCATGAACACTGCACAAAAAACCACTCTCTTGAAGAAGCAAGGATCTCTTTCCCATTTCTTGTTAAAGACATTAATCCAAATTTCATCATATCTCTTTCTGCTTATTTTCTTTTTTTGTTTTAAAACAAAAAATGAATAAAACACAATCCAATGTACCTGACCCATTTATTGTAAGACTCTTTTTAAATATCCTGACAGAACAGGAAGCTTGCGGGTTTGTGTACACGTCTGAGGGAAGAAACAGAAAGCTAAGGCTGCATTCAGGCCGGATCAGGCAATGCGGCACCTTCCCGCAGGGTTGTGCGGAGGTGTGGGCGTGTCACTACATGGCCCATTTGTTTGACGTCACGTTGGCTTAAAAGATCTGTAGAATTCCTTTCGATTATCATCGCTGTAATATCGTCACTGCCACAAAAGACACACGCGCGCGCACACACAAACAAAGTGAGTGCATTTGTTTGTAGGATAGTACACACGAGCTGTTAATACATACTTTTGTTATTTCTTTTACTCACTATAATATTTAACAATAGAAGGAGACTGTATTTGCATTTCTGGTTTAATTTCGCCAGCTTACACGATTGGCCACCGCAGCGTGACGTCGGGTTGCGTTACGGCAAAAGTAGATTCTGGTTCTACTTCTTCCCGCACGGCCGCTGTGCTTTATTTCTGCAGCCCATGCGGTCCCCGCTCCCGC
Source organism: Anguilla anguilla (assembly GCF_013347855.1). NCBI lineage: Eukaryota > Metazoa > Chordata > Actinopteri > Anguilliformes > Anguillidae > Anguilla > Anguilla anguilla. The sequence continues at coordinate 33,566,705 of NC_049212.1, forward strand.
TGCCTAAATGCACTACCCCTCCATTTTCCCCGCATTGCCAGATTGTGTCTGAACGTGGCCTAACTCATATCTAATAGGCATGATAATGGGGACTGTTCATCTCCAGAGTAACGTGGAAGATTAATTAAGGCTTCACGGTGCTCAGTGCTGAGAAGTGATGTCGTGGTTAAGCGGTGCACAGGATGTGAATGAGCCATCTTTCCCATATCACTACGCTCACAGACTGATGTAACTCGACCTTGGCTGTTCTTCTATGTCAAAAGGGTTTGGGGGAGATACTGTACTGTAGAAATATTACCGGTGTTGTACAAACACGATAATAGTGTGGGCTCAAGGGTACAGGATGTGCATGACGCTTCAGATTTCACATTTTTCATTGTTTAAAATAAATATTTAGAGATAGCTCAAAAGGAACCTGCACTTAAAAGCCGAAAGAAATGTATTACGAATAAGAAATATGACTAAGGAAGATTCAAACGAAGGCCTGCTGGGAAGTATGAGCACAGCGGGTCGTTTACGACATTTTAGCAAAAACCAGGCTTTGCTGAAACTCACACTCTTTTTGTATCTGAGTCAGGTCCACCATCCCATGAAGTGCAACTCCTTCATTACCAACCACTGCTGCAGTGAGCTTTCAGAAAAACAACCTGTGCATTTAATAGCGGATGAGTTTCGCGTAGTGATTTCAAATTCAAAAGCACTGCAGGCAAACGGTATTTGTGAATGATCACATCACTTCATTCAGTAGTCTTTTCCAGAACACACACCATAAGACCAGATAAATCAAACACTGCTGAGCACTAAACACCCATCTGGATGATAGGAAGTTAATGATAAAGGAAGTCATTTATCTTTTCTGACTCAAAACACATAAACAACTCAAATTTCCAATCCTAGCTGTTTTAAAAAAAATCCATCTCCCAAAATTTGCGAAGACAAACTATAAAAGGCTAAAGATAAACTAGTCAACGAGTCAATTAACAAAAAATTCAATAAGAAAAACCTAGAGCTTCCACACAAGGAAGATTCCTTTGTGTACCCCCCCTCCAACCTGCCCTCATTAGATTACAGGACCATCAAGCGAAAAACGGTGTTACTGCAAAACAACTTCTTATTTCTCAGTCTGAGTAGAGGGGCCACAGTCTTGCCAAGTGATGTTGAAAGCACTCAAAGCTTCAAAAACCAAAGGCTGACACAGCACCTAAAACCACAAACAAGGCCAGGCAAACACATTTAGAGGAGGTGAAAGTTGAACAGGTGGTGTGGGGTTAGCGTGAGCTCGCTATGCTGTGTGGCCTTGTGGGGTAGGCCTTTAGGCCGCCTCTGTGAGCTGGATGTACTGCTGGCGATGCTGCGTCGCATGCTACAATTAATTTCCTGTTTGTTTCGTCTGCTGCCTTCCCAGAGAGGCGCTAATTAATGAGGTGACAGGATTGACTGTTGTCAGCTTTATGCGTCAAAACATTATGCCCCCCCCCAACCCCCCCGTGTGCCAGCCAAACAAAGCAGCATGTCATCATAACTCACAGCTCGCAAAAAACACAGATTGGAAATCTTTGGTTTTGTATTGGCAAATGTCTCAGTTTCTTTCTGTATTTTTCTCTGTAAGCGATGCTTTTGGCATAGAATCACAATTCACCACAAAGAAGTCTGTATGTTATCTTTGCTTGTGTACTGTCAAGTCTCTCTCTCTCCCTCTCTCTATCCCTCTCTATCTCTCTCTCCCTCCCTCTTCCTCTCTCTCTACTCATCCATGATCTCTTGCTCCATTGCAAGCTGAGGGCAGCATAACGAGCACATCAGAGATCAGACAGCTTGGCTAATTCAACAGAAGCTTCAATGGCCAGACAATTTGGATCAAAGGCTAATTTTATCACTAACCGCACGCTATCGCACACGCATAGCTTGCAATCCCCTCGATTTCCATTTTAAAATGATTCAGTGCATGTGAGGGAGACCTCATGTGTTCCTGTGCAGCGTGACTTTTGAGCGCTTCGCCTGACCTTCGACCCACAGTCTGCTGACCCAAAGTGAGAGCTAATTGGTTCCCACTGTGCAGGAGGCAAAGTTAAAAGGATATCAGAGCAACTGAGTAAGCAAATGCCTGAAATTAGCCGCGTGAGAAGAACGTGAGTATATCACGCAGAAAATTGCTCCTAGCACGTGTCTGTTTACAAAGCTAAGACTGTATAAAGGCGTAGGCATTCCCTGAAATTGGCCCAAATGGTTTTTGTATGAGAAATGGACAAATTGACAAATTAGTTCCAATAAATACAATGTCATTACTTTTGCTTGCTTGGATAAAGAGGAAGGGAAAGTCACCTCCAAAAAATGTGAACACATTCTAAATGTGTTTTGAAAATTCATATTATCTACGTATGGCATCCAACCTTTAATAACATGTTCCAAAATACTTTAAACCCCAACATTATGAATTCAAAAGTCTTCTATCTTATTGCATGCTTTATTTAATGCTTATTTTATCAATACATTTTGTAATATTTCAATATGTTTTTCACTATTCTTGGCTTTTCTATTTGCCATATTACAGTCTCCTAACATGAATCTACGATAAAAGACAGGACAATTTTGTACTGAAAAAAATGATATGCAAGGCCTGAGGTGCAGTATAATAAATAGCAAAAATCCCAGGGGCCCCCAAAATGGGTAAAATAGGCCTACACCTCTCAGTGTTAAGCGATATTTTAATCAACAGAAAAGGTGCTGGAATGGGGGAAACAACCTATCCTTGACAAAGCTGAGAGAAATCTCATCAACTGTTTTGCCTGTCCTCTAATTTATAAATGAAAAGATTAATGTACAAATTCCTTCGCGTCGAGGGAAGTTCAAAATGAATAGGAAGAATAGGTTTAAGAGTGGCTGCTTTGTGGACAGGCAGATGCAGACAGCACAGCGCAGCCCAAATCAGCCACACTACTTCCACGCTGCAGGAGTTAACCCTTTAGGGTGTGAGATCACAAACGTGTGATTAGAATGTCCTTAACTCAACATTCTAATGCTGATGTAACAATCACCACTGTTCTAGAACACTGATGTAGAACTTTGAAAAAACATTCCAATTAAACATGCTCTTCAAAGGGTTAAACCACCAAGCCTCATGTTCAGCCTAGAACCAGACAGTGATTATCTGTCACTTCCCTGTCCTTTAGCACCACAGAGCACAGCCCATTACATCATCATTTCTGTTGACAAGCTACACCTCAAGTGAGCCAGGACTTTTTCCATAGAAAAGTGAGTTACATTACATTACAGGCATTTAGCAGACGCTCTTATCCAGAGCGACTTACACAACTTTTATATAGCATTGATAGTGCGCAACAAAAGGTTGATTTAAGGCCAGGATGACTACATTTAATACAAAAAAACTGAACTGCAATTCTGAGAACTGTTGAGGTATCCGCACTTTTTGTAAAGTTTAAGACTCTTTGAAGATGAGTTGAACTCTTTTGAACTCTTTGAAGATGAGTTCTACATCATCCTGGAGAACAAACCTGGTGTAGACTCCTGAATGGATCACAAGATGTTGATTACAGCAAATAGTGTATTAAACACGTGCAAAATGCATATCAAAGTTATAGTTAAGCAAACAGAAAATAACTGTAAAAATGATTCACAGCCATTAAAGACAAAGGAAACTACCCAGTGGGGAGGGCTACTGCTGGGGTTAGGAAGCATGATTATGCGACATACTGTTCTTTCAGAGAAGAAGAGAAAGAACTAAGAGAATTTTTAGAGAAACGAAAGTGTGAAGAGTGAGAAACATTTCAAGTCGGGCAGGCGTCTGAAAAACAAAGCGAGGAAGACAAGAGGAAGGATAAGGGGAGGAGGCCGTATAAGCTCCTCCCTCTCGTCTCTCAACACGAAATAACTCAGCTCGCCGGAAAAGGCGCCGCGAGGGATTGGTGCCTCCGGCGCGTTTTAAAAGCGCGTTCACCTGCGAGGGTAACTCGCGCACGCTCAGGCGCCACGCTGAAACGCAGCGCTGCTCGCTGGAGAGCGAGCGAACAGGAAGTCCCAAACCCTGCTCGGACGCGTTAACGGTTAACCACACCGGAGAAGTGCGTGCGCGCTGGTTTCTTCAGATCTGATAGCATCTGTACGCCGCTGCTCTGCTCGGTCGACCCTTGCCGACGCGTTGGGGCCTACATGGAACTTATGACCAAATTTGATTCTGTCGCATTGCAGGTTATCGTCAACACTGTGAAATGAAGGCCGCACGATAGTCTCTTCTCGGTTCATAATGGAAGATCAGCCTTTACAGAATTTACAAACTGTGTTCGTGAAGACGACGAAAAAAAATTTACATTTAATTATCTGTTAAATTTAAAGGCAAATGTTGACTGAATGCCAGCGATTTGTTAATGTCAGTTAATGCTAAATGTTAATGTTAAATTTAACTGTTGAGTAAGAAAAAACAACAAGGCACAATATAATAGGAGAGAATCCAGCCCCTTGTTTTGAATGGAAGACTTTTATAATCCTTCTTAATGCTTATAAACAGCCGATACTTTATGTGCCAGAGAAAGTGTAAAATCAGGTTTATTGTGGCGAAATAAATATATTTGAATGGGAATGCAAAATCCAAATTTCCAAATACATTGGAAATGTCCCCTCCCATGGATATGCTACCTATGACCAGGAGGCTGTAACTGCAGCGGACCTGGTTCAAATGCATATTTGAAATACTTTGACACTCTAGATGCTAGTAAAACTGCTGTCGATTCCTGAAAATTTCCAAGAGAGACATCTTTTTCTCACCAGTATTCAGAACCTAATTATGCTTCCATGTGACCCTACATTTTGGTAAGTAGCATGGTTTGTGTGTAAATTCTCAGGATTCCAGGTGTTTACACATGGGGGGGAAACTAGCTTTCTTGGCTAATGTAGTTTCCTCTGTCTCACAAGCTTCAATGGAAACGTGAAGTTGCTTAAGTGTCACAAATTAAGAAACAGTGTTGCTGGTGTTCTGTCAATGTTTCTCCTAAAGTTCATATGGTTATGAAGACACTTTTTTTGCTATATAATAGAGAACTGTGAAGCCAACTCTTGCTCTTCTTTTTTCATGAATATTACATTAAGTATAACTTTATGGAATTTACCACTCATTTCACTCAAAAGATATCGCATCATTTCTGTGGGATGACACCACTTTGTTTACTAGACAAAGCCCAAGAAGGATGGAAGATATCGTTGGAGAGGCATGATTAATTTACTGGCACATCTAAGCACAGGTCGTACAAATGTCGAGACAAACATCTGAGGAAACCTCTGGAAAACAAACAAAGATGGAAAGCAGCAAATGAGTAAGCTCTTCAGGAAAAACCACAGAAACACATGGCGAGACAGGCAGAAAGCACCACTTCCCCGTGGAGATTTTCAAGCAAGCATCACAACCTGGACATTTCTTCAGCAGGACTTTTCCCTGACTACTCCGAATAGGAAGACACCGAATAGTTTACTTTGGTTGCTAACATTGATTTGGCCTGATAAATGACACATTTACAGTAATCAAGGGTTTAGATGGAGCCAAGACCAGTGGCATTTCCTGGCCTCTAGGATCACGGCTGACTAACCCCGTAATTGAATGAAGCTTAACTCTTCACAACCCTGTTCCCAGATATCTACCATCCCATAGGCTCTTCCCCATTTTAACCCTAATTTGGCACACCTAATTCTGCCAATTCGGAGAGCAATGAGATCTCCAGCCGTCAAATGAGTTGTGCTTTGTTAGGGCTGGAGTGAAAGCCTACAGGAGGGTGGATCTCCAGGTGCAGGGCTGGCAACCCCTGCCTCAGAAAGCACTAAGCTGATGAAGCCTTTTGCACTCAAATGCAGCAGCCTCTCATCGTCAGACATAAAATAAATACGCCTTATAAATAAGTCTTTGATTTCCAATGATCATGATGCGCTTCCGATTGTGCACCTTCCTTGGCCAGGACATCAGAAACTATTACTGAAATACTAAGTTTGGGTTCAGTTGGTATATAGTCAGCAAACAGGAAGGGTACCCAACTCATTCGCAGCACTATTTGAACACTCAACGGTCACCTAGCTCACCATAGCTGGCAAACTCTAATTTTAATGTCTGACGTATCCCACGTTCCACTTACACAGTGTGCCATTAAGCTGTGGTATTAACCACAGTGGAAAGTACCGTGCCCAAAGGCACTACGGCCCTACAGGAAGGTGGCCCTTGCGGATGCACTTCTCGCTCACATCGCACAGTTGCTGTGGACAACACCACCGCGTCTCTCCTAGTGACCCGGTGAATCACTCCACTCCTCTTCCATTAAAACAAAAAAAAAAAGTGGCTTCACTACGCCGATCTCTCACAGGAAGCCGCCCTAGTGCGGCGGCCCGAAGCTGAAAAACGGGCGGTGTTGTTGTTTGGGATTCCCATGGTAACGCCTCTGCCAAGCTGCTGCACGGCTTGCAGGCGGAGCAAATGCCAGAGCGAGGCGTTGGAGAAAGACGGGCCACGGCCAATGAGAGAGACCCCCTCAGATTCAGTCACACAGCTCATTAAGGTGCTTGTGTTCTTCGGAATGGCAGGTCGATCAGACAACTGCTACATGACTGCATGGCCACACCATGAGCAGAACTTTCTTTTAAATACTCCGAAAAACCATTTAGGCACTTGTGAGAAGATTCACATACTGTCTGGGTGGCTGTGTCGTATAAAGGTTATGAAACTGGACTTGTAATTCAGTTTGATTCGGTTTGATTCCCTGGTTAAGTGCTGCTGCAGTACTTAAGTACCTAACCTGAATCACCATATAGTTGCACAGTAGTGTAAATGGATCAAATGCAATCTGCACAAGTTGCACTGGTGAAGTTACGTCTTCAACATGGAAAAGCAAACATTTTCACCAATAATTCAGTAAGTTGATTCATATTAAAAGATTAGGTGCAAAAACAAACAAAAACAAACAAACAAAAAAAAAAACTTAAAGTTGGGTGCTGGACTAATTTCCCCACATAATACAAGTGAAAAACAGACAACCTGTTTCAACCTCATTTAGTCCAGTTGCAAGAGGTCTCATTCTTCTTTCATAAGGGCGTTCGTTTTGGATATTAAAATGTCTCCATGAAAATTCTCAGGGACTGGCAGGAGTGTTTTCAAATTTTACCGGTATTTCAAATAATGATTTGCCTACTTGGTCTGTCAGCTGGCATGTGAAAGCAGCATGTGATGTTTATGAATGTGGGTGTTTGCACATGCAAGTGCACAAGGGAGCATCAGGGCGGTTACTGCGGTGGGGGGGACTGCCAGGTAGCAGCCATCGTAGGAGGCTGTGAGCCCGTTTAGCAGACAATCTGAGGTTCTATTCTTTCTCTTACATTCTCACTGAGCGTCACACCACTGGCCACAGAGCGGGTGGCCTTTTACAGCTTCCTGGCCCTGACCCAGAAACATAACTAACACAAAAAAATGTTTTCTTTCTTTCTTCCAGGGAACTGCAGAAGTCCTGCGTGTGGGCACGTTTACATTTTTTCCTTTTTAGTCAGACTGGTGAATTTGATGTATCAGCCGCGGGAATCTTGCCAGAGAGGCAGAGCGGAACAATCGGGTTTCCAGGTAAGACTCGATAGTTATTTTCCTGCATTTCTCAAGGAGCGAAATTACAGGAAAATGGAGAAAACATCACCTGCAGCTGCCATTTCGATCAGGCGCGACCAGGATTCGATCAACACTGAATGCAGGCGTGCTTTGACTGAGACTTTTCACAGAAATAAACAGTTGGCGTACTTCGGTAGAAATAGTTCTTGATGAAACCGTGCACAACAAGGTCCATGGATGTTCATGAGTAACCGCGTCATATTTGGAAAGAGAACTTCAAAAAACAAAGCCCAGTCTTGGCCCCTTGTGTATATTGCCATGGTAACATGCTGTTTGACTAACCTGGTCCAGGACAGGTTATGTTCAGGCTAAGGAATTAAGCACCACCCATATAGACCGAACAGATCAGCTGGTTTTCTCCAAGGATACACCATGGGCAAGACATAGATTCTCAGGGGAGGGAATACAGTACGTATGCAAGCTTTTTAAGTCCTACGCGTCCAAATCCACTTATCCCTTAATCATGGGACGGTGATAGGGCTGAGACCCATAATTTTTTGAGTTTATGAATAAACTTTAGTGTGATTTCTCCAGGCAATATTTCAAATATCCTGTTTGGAGCACTAGAATGTGCAGTTGTCACATTGGAAATAAACTGGAGGACAATTAGTGAGAGTGCATTCTCATTAAGAGCAGTAAGGTGAATGATAACTAACAAATTGTTTTGCCAATGCTCCTCCCCGCCTTTGTCGGTTGTAGCGGTGTTTCTTTTTGCCATTATGAGTGCTTCGTGTTCTTTGTATCCGTCCATTATATCCATCTGTATCAGTCTTTTTCCTCAGGGGAGAAATAAACTGCTGGAGTAGGCTACGGTCCAGTCACCGCAATAGGCCCATTTTTGCAGACACCGCCGTTTTTTTATGTGAAAGAGCGCAGAGCTTGATGAACACGATGAGCTCCTGTTCACTTACCAAGCTGACAACCGCCTTTGTAACACGGTTCAAGACCCGGTTTGCGGTCGCTAGCCGTTGTCGAGCGGAGCCCTACTGACGCAAAGGAAGCCTGGGTATGGTCAGCTTCCTGCGTAGTACCACCCCCGCCCCCCCCAGGTCTTCACAGACCTGCGCAGTGCCAGCGCCTGCTCTGAGCCGACGCAAATCGGACGGCTGAGCTAACGGCTTGCGGCTTGGGCCTCCAAAGCGCAAGCTTGCCACGCCCGCTAGCAGCGGCGGCGCTCGCCTCGTCTTGCAGCAGCCGGCCGCCAGCCTCGGAGTTGGAGGCGGTCCTCTGCTTAGTGCGGCGGAAGGCACAACCGGTTCACATTACACCCCGGGCAACCCAGCGGTTAGGCACGGGTGACCAGCTATTGTACGACCTGCTGCTCATATTCTCAAAATTCAAAATAAGCTCGCCACGTTCCACGGGGTCAAAAGCCCAGGCCCCTCATAAGAGGCTAACATTCAGAGTCAGTTTTTACAAAGTTCACAAGTTTAACAAAAAAAAAAAAAAAAAAAAAAAAAAAAAAAAACAGAAATATTTGTCCTAAATTGTAATAAATTCCATTTTTTAAAATTTGTCTAGCACTTTCTACAGAGACACGCTGATAAACATGCTTTACAGAAACAGGAAAAATTATGCAAGTCTGACTCTGAACTGCAAAAAATCCAACAGGTGAGATTAAAAAAAAATAAAAAAAACTCCCCAATGGGAAGAAAGAAAAACACTCAAATGGCGGCAAGGAAAAACTCCCCAGAGAGATTGAGATCATACTTCAGAAGAGGCGGTTGATAAGAGACAGCCAGTCGCCGAAGGCCTGGCCCCTGCCCCCGATTGATCTATTTGGAGGCCAGAGGAAGGAAAGAGCTGGAAGCCATTCTGAGCCACCATCCCCCGCCGGCCCCCACAGGCACACAAGCCCAATCCCTGCAGCCAAGGGCTTTTTATACAGATAACAATGGCATCTAAAAACTCATCCCCCCTCCGTCCCGCCATGGCCAGACCAGTACTTCCCCGCATAGCAGTGTTACTGTATTTACCAGCACCCGACTTCCCCTCTTCTCTCTGAGCATGTGCAGTACTGTACCTATTCAACCGCTCCTGTCTTGTCCTCTCTGAGCATGTGCAGGCCGCTCCTGACCTGTCCTCTCTGAGCACGTGAGAAATACTAGCATCACAAAGCCACAAACAGCCGTGACACCGTTCCTACAACCAAAGATAAAAGTGTAAGAATACACCATTAGATACCTAAAATAGTAGTAGTAGTAATAATAATAATAATAATGATAATAATAGTAGTGGTAGTAGTACAACACCAGCAGCATCAGTAATTGTGTGTAAAGGAAGTACTGAAGTGCTGCAGTTTGATATGAAGCAGAAATGCAAATGGAGATCATGGGGGGGGGGCTCGGCGGCGATCCAAAACGGGAACAGTAACGGTTAAACTGAATGACTCACCGAGACACTTCAGACCATTTCCCCTTTCAGTCGCTAACGCAGACGCCATTCTTTATATAGCCCCAAGCGTGCCCCAGAGCGCAGCTCAGTTAGCGCTATCTCAGGGCAGCAAACAGCTCTGAAAAGGACCAAATCTGCAGGAAGCACACTCATCTCAGCCAATGTTGAGGGGGAAACCGAGACTATGCTTGTTGCCCCTTCTTGAGTTCTGCCAGCTTTCAGAGCAGCGTCTGTTGTTTGCTTTTTCCCCTAGTTTCCGTGTCTCACCTGGCCGTAGGTAAGACAGCGTGGTTCCGCTGTCAGGGTGACAACACGAGCCCTGAACAAACACACAATCACCAGTGGCAGTGGCAAAAATGCAGTACGATGCATTCTGTTACATAAATATACCTCCAACAGCCTGTTATCAATCCCCCAATGGAGTCTCAGACAGACACAGCATGCACGTCTTTAAGGCTGAGGGTTTCTCTGACTAGAACGTGAGTGTTGCCCTCTACCTGCACACCGTTCCTGGCCCAGAGAGAGGGAAGAGAACCTGGGACACACTATCAGAAGTGGAGCACTGAGTAAAGAGGTAAGGGTGATATTAGGGGGTTAGGTGGTGGTGGGGGAGTGGGAGGTGCGGGGGGGGGGGGGGGGGGGGGTGGCCACTAGGTTAAGACAGGAAAGCAACAAGTAACATGATACCAGAATGCCTCTACATTTATTTAATTTAAATCATTTATTTAAAAAAAAGAAGACCGAGCAAGATGGACGTGGAAAAAGTTGCATCTGTGCCCATCTGTTATGGACATCGCCCAGTGACCCTTCCCCGCCACGTAAATCTTGTGCAGTTCGCAGAAACGCCGGAGACGGTGAGACACTCCTGCGTTTTACAAGGTGGGGGGGCAGGGAGGCGGACATCCTTTGCAGTATGTCAACACTCAAAAGCTCGTCTGAGAGGGATCGAAAGTTCCTGTTCGGAGAGGGGGACCGGCGCTGCTCGCACGCAACGTCAACTGCAGGAGCCTTAAATTTACCCTCCTGAAATGCGCACTGGGCCTCTTACACAGCCGGTCAGCACCACCGCAGCGCTGAGCAGCAGGGAGACACACGGGGGGAGCTGATTCAGAGCAGCTACCGGCCGGGAGTCCAGCCACCTGGCCCTTCCGACTCGTGTTTGTTCCTGCTTTGATTTAAACAGGAGGAGCCCAGAGACATTCAGCTTGGCGAAAAGTTCCAAGAAACCTGCTCTTCAAAGGTCTAGGGGGAAAAGACCCGTTAATCCTCTGATTACACAAGCTAAACCATAAATCGTGGCCTCTCATCATTAGGTCAGCGTTTCATATTCACTATGTTTTTCATGTGTTCATGACAACCGTCACACATTTGCTGAGATCATTTCCTTTTCAAGCCAACTGAATTATGTACCTTTTTTTTTTTTTTTTTTTTTTTAACGTAGTGAGACAATTCCGGCTTAAATTTCTTAACATACACATCCCTACTGGTTCACAGCTATATAAGACCACTGCAAAATGTTTACACCAAGAACACCAAGCCTGCAGCTGCAGCTCATTGCTTCATCAGGACTGTCAGATCATATCAATGAATAAATGATTGTGTTAATGAACAAATATGTGATTGGAATGCTCTTGACTGAACATTCTAATGCTGATGTAGGCTACCGATCACCACTGGAAGGCAGTGGAGTTCTAGAACACTTATAATTCTGAAAAAATGAAAACATTTGGAAAGAAAACTCTAAAAAAATGTACTCTAGAAAAGGGCTAAATAATCATTTTTAAATCCCTTGTTGTATGTCCCATGCTCACAAATTTGCCCTGATCATCAGGGGTAAGAATGGAACACTCAAATGCATATCTCAGGAGAACAGGGTATGTGTTTGGGGTGTAGGGAGAAGGGAAGCACTTCCAGGAGCCAATGGAGGGGGGATGGCGTCCCTGATTCTCCCCCCGAGCGATTCTCCATCCTTCGGCTTGCAGTGGACTTTGCACAAGGAGCACAGCATAATTAATTACACTATACTAACACAATTAGAACTACACTGCGAGCTCATGCAATTACAATCAATGACACAACAGCACAAATGAGCAACCAGACGACAAGAAGATTAACAGTTGCAGAGTGTATCCTTAATGATAAATTAAATTAATTAAACATAGTTTCCAGAACAAGTACCTGGCTTGCTTTGTGTTTCTGTCGCATGTAGGCCTTCTAATCAAGGCCAGAACTCAAGATTCTCAGCTTGGAGACATTCATCATCAACCCTGATGGACAGCAGTACTGTCTGTGCTGTTGTGTTCCAAAGCGGTTTTTTTTTTTCTCTCTCTCCCTCTCTTAAATCTGTAGTTCTCACAAAAGAATACAGTTTTGCCAACAGAGGAAAAATAAAAAGGCCGCGTATGAGGCCTGCGGGGATTCAAAGCATCTTTATGAGAGGGCCGTGGCGACATCGCCGGGTTTCCGCTCCGGCCGAAAACAAACGCGGGGGGAACGCAGCAGACAATTCTGGCCTTCTCGCGTCCGCGCACTATAATTACCGCCGTGCTTGTTATGGCTCGTGCTATTGTTGATACGTAGGCTGCATCCTGTGTACACCATCGAAGTGGGGAGCATAGCGGGGGTTATCCTGCTGTTCCCGGAATGAAGAGGATTCCCGTATTTACTTTTTTTCTTTCCACTGGTTTGCAGTTGGCTGCAACAGCACATTTTTCTATCACCCCCCGACAACTTTATCACGTTTGTATAATCGCATGGAGAAGTCCGATGGTTTACATTGCTTGGCACCAACTTTCAACGTGTCAGAACACGCGAACCGCTCTTGTTCAACACAATACACAAGTATTACACAACCAGAGAATGAAATCTGGCAGAAAAATATATCTTCATGCTCTTCTAATTCAATTTAAGAATGAACAGCATAGTAATACCATTAGCAAAACCTACTTTGCTTATGACCGTTTGGTTTCAAAAAGACATACGGCATGACAACGCACTTCACTGGATAATCTAAACACTTTAATGTAACATCTGAGAGCTCTATTCTTCCTGGGATTAATAGATTGACAAATCAACAATGCCCACTGTTGGTTACTAAAATGACCCTGCCATCTAGTGGTTTAAAAAGTAACAGCATTTTAAAAAGCAGTCCACTCAGCAGTTGTCAAATCACAGAATCATCATGTGCGCTGAGCGGTATTCTTTATCCAGAGCACATTGCGCATTGCGATAAACAATAACGTTATTTGCCAATGGTAACACGGTAACTGAAATTTGTTTTTCCGCATATCTCTCCCAGTTACGCGCGCGCGCGCACACACACACACCCCCATGCCCCCTGCAGGTTGGGTTTATTGTGCATTGATATAACTGGATATTTACTGATATTCAGATTGAGTGCCATGGTTATAGGCAGAACAGCAACGCCACACCTGAAAGACAGGCCTGCAACCACTGGCCAGTGGGTTATAGGCTCACCTCCTTTGACATGACACCACACCATGACTTTTAAACAGGGTTGGTGTGAATTCGTGATTAAAACAACGAATATAATCCAAAGCTACTTAGAAACTTGTTTATCTTCAGAATGCACAAGTGGAATTTCACCAAGAAGCCATAGTAGGCTCATTTTATAATCAATAAATGTATGTGGTTAGCTGATCAAACCTACAATTTATATTGTAAACAAGTCAAAATGCTACTACAGAGCAAACCTATATTTACACGGTAGCCTAACCGACAAAATTACTACCCAAAAAGGATTTCCAGAAACAAGATGGCTAGTATAGAGGGACAGGGAAGCACGGTACATGTTGGTTATACACTTACGTGTCTTCCATAACTCTTATCTGTCGTCGTTCATTGACCTCTACTGGTACTTTTAGCATCAGTCATGCGCACGAGTAAGTTCCACCGTAATTGTCAGGTGTGCGATCAGGGATGCCAGGGGCGTGTTTACCTGAACCTGTCACCCGATTGGAAAGCAGAACTAATTTGACCTGCCTAATGTCTCAGTTCATTACGGCTCGTGTATAAATGCGTAAAAACAGAATACCGTTTGTATCTAAAAAAGTAATGCCGGTGACGCTCATTTTCAGGGTTTTGAAAAAGTTTATTTTCAAGCAGATATGTGGATTCGACTGCCTATTGCTGTCTGTCTTTTATCTCATTCGCGTTTCTTATTAATCTAGACATGCGCTAAAACTTTCTTTTAAAATTATTTTGGATCACTTTTTGGGTTTTCCTGTACCCCTAGTACACCGACTTTAGGTATATTCCCTGGAGTCAAGGGTGTTCAACTTGTATACTCAATAGTTGGCAAGTGCGCTGATTCAGATGCTGCCAAGCTATCCGCGCTCCCGGAATTCTTGGTCCAGCTATCCCCACATGTTTTGCCTTCACAAGTGGATATTCTGTTCACACGAACCGTTTAACGAACGGTTACTTGTTTTTAAATATACAACGCAGAGGACCCATCGTCTTCCTGCAGTCCCATGTGGTTCCTAAGTTTGCTCAGGTTGTGTCAGCGGGCACCAATACATTTGCTGCATTTTTACATTTTGTGTCAGTGTAGTATTTCTCTGTACAATTGCCGTGTCACCACTTGTTTATGATTTGAATGTAGGTCTATAAAGTTGTGTTAGTGTAATTGATTTATGATTATTTGTCCTGTATTTGTCTTCACGTTCTGTACATATCCCTCATATACTGGAAGACCCTCTGTCTTCGGGCATGTTGTGGATCACTTAAATTAAACTACTACGAATGAGCATATTTAAAACTAAACTCGCCTCACAAATACCTTACACAAGAGGAAACTAAGTAACACAATGTTGACTTCACTAAAACCAAATAGACAACTACACTTGCATGTGTGCATGTTCTGTTTTTATTTTAAGCAAATGTATTTATAACTTAGGCCTACCAGATGGTTTTGTTATAATTTCTCAAATTCTGTCTTCACCCTGTCCTATATTCTAAATGCTAAGCTATCTTAATCGTAAACAATACAATGCCATATACAATACTGAACCTACAAATAATGATACTACTCATACTATAATCTAACCTACTACATATACACTGTGCCATTCAAGAACTATTTGATAAGTTTTGCAATAATATAAATGTAAATTAATAATTTAATATTGAATTCAATTTAATAAGTTCATCCATTTTGTATCATTTGTTTTTCTTCTGGAGGTGAAGCATGAGGTTTATTTTTCAATTTTCTGTCTTTTTTCCACCTCAGCTTTACTGGGAGAGAAGAAGGCAGTCCACAGATCAGAATGTCTTTAAAAAAGAAAAAGAGAAATGTGTGGGAACATTTAAGGTTGCAGCATAATATCAATAAACGCTGTTGGATCATAAACAGAACAGCAACAAAATTATCCATGAATATGCAATCTCTGCTAAATCTGTACGTACATTTTGGTAGTCTTCATAACAGGATGGATGGTATGTCTGTAAATGGATGACAAAAATTGCACAAAGATCAGGCTGTGATTATCTCTGAATTGTTGTTTCTTAGTTCGATACATAATCAGTGCAACCCTTAAAAGGCATACTGTTTGGTATAATAATAATAATAATAATAATAATAATAATAATAATAATAATAACAACATATCCAAGTAAACAAGTTACTTTGTAAGGGTGTTGACATATTATTACTGTACTATAATCTTAACGTACTTTTCCATCTGAACGAATGGCATTTTTGAGACACCATTGCTCTCTGTCATCTTCCCAGGTCAGGTCAAACAGCTCCCTGCACATTTCACAGGACTATAGAGAAATAAAAGAAAAATAAACTTAGACTTGTCTTCCCCTCCCATGCACCTTTTAATGAAGCTGCATTATTATGGGCTCACAAACACCTCTGCGAGGACGTGCTCATTTTGTTTCAGCAGTACAAACACAATGCCTCCCCCCAACTGAAATCGGACTTCTTTTATCAAACGAAGCCCAGTTAATTGTGTTATCATTCAGCGTTAAAATAAGTGTGGGGCTTTAAAAAAAACAAAAAAAAACACAACGGATCTCGTAGCTACTGCTTCGCGTGAACCTGCCTCATTGACCACATCTACGGCTGCTCTGACACTGTGCAGGCCTCTCTGTCCCTCCTCCCCAGTTCCCTGCGTCTTTTCCTTTCGGGCCTGCTCAAAGAACCCGCTCTTTTTTGCCTTCTCTTCAAGACTGGCCGAGTCATCGTGCTCAATCCAGTCCTGGGGATTAGATGTTTTGAGCTGAACTCCCACTTTGACACCCAAAACGTGGGAACTGTAACATCAGACCGCACTTGGATTTCGGCTGGGAATTTGTACAGTAAATTTTAGCAGAAGCTATTATCCAGAGTGACATGTGCGTAAGCATATGTTTTAGCAGCTGTCATGGAAATTGAATTGTTTGTCATTTAAAACAAGTGCCACGATGTGGTACAAGTATGAGGTGTAAAGGTGATGTGGTGTGGTACAGGTATGGGGTGTAATTCAAGGCGTGGTTAATACAGGTGATGTGGTGTGGTAAAGGCATGGTTAATACAGGTGATGTGGTGTGGTGCAGGTATGGGGTGTGATTTAAGGTGTGGTTGGTACAGGTGATGTGGTGTGGTAAAGGAGTGGTTAGTACAGGTGATGTGGTGTGGTGCAGGTATGGGGTGTGATTTAAGGTGTGGTTGGTACAGGTGATGTGGTGTGGTAAAGGAGTGGTTAGTACAGGTGATGTGGTGTGGTGCAGGTATGGGGTGTAATTTAAGGTGTGGTTGATACAGGTGATGTGGTGTGGTAGAGGTGTGGTTAGTACAGGTGATGTGGTGTGGTAAAGGTGTGGTTAGTACAGGTGATGTGGTGTGGTAGAGGTGTGGTTAGTACAGGTGATGTGGTGTGGTAAAGGCGTGGTTAGTACAGGTGATGTGGTGTGGTAGAGGTGTGGTTAGTACAGATGATGTGGTGTGGTAAAGGTGTGGTTAGTACAGGTGATGTGGTGTGGTAAAGGCGTGGTTAGTACAGGTGATGTGGTGTGGTAAAGGCGTGGTTAGTACAGGTGATGTGGTGTGGTAAAGGTGTGGTTAGTACAGGTGATGTGGTGTGGTAAAGGTGTGGTTAGTACAGGTGACGTGGTGTGGTACAGGTGTGGTTAGTACAGGTGATGTGGTGTGGTACAGGTGTGGTTAGTACAGGTGATGTGGTGTGGTAAAGGTGTGGTTAGTACAGGTGATGTGGTGTGGTACAGGTGTGGTTAGTACAGGTGATGTGGTGTGATAAAGGTGTGGTTAGTGCAGGTGATGTGGTGTGGTAAAGGTGTGGTTAGTACAGGTGATGTGGTGTGGTACAGGTGTGGTTAGTGCAGGTGATGTGGTGTGGTAAAGGTGTGGTTAGTACAGGTGATGTGGTGTGGTACAGGTGTGGTTAGTACAGGTGATGTGGTGTGGTACAGGTGTGAGCCTTACCTGCGCACGGCAGTACCACGCCCTGTGTGCGGCCCTCGCCTGGCTGTTCTTCTTGGCGCTGTTCTGCTGGTAGTGCCAGTCCAGGTGGTCTCTGTACTTCCGCGTGTGCGTGGATCTAAAGCGCTCGCCGCAGGAAGAGCACTGCCGTCCGGCGTAGAGCTCAGAGACCACGCCGCCATACCTCCTGCCAGTCAAAACACCGCTTACATCCAGCCACCCAACAGCGCCTGTATCCATGACAACTGGGGGACTTCCCCGAGATGCCTTGGGGCTCAATTCACCCTCAATGCAGTAAATTTAACCAACAAGACAAATTTTCACACTTACAGAAGCAGATATTACATTACATTACATTTTATTTTATCCAAAGTGCCTGTAAAACAATAAGTGGTTATGAACAGTGCAATGTGGGACTGTCATGAAAATGTGACATAAATTCTCAGTTTTTCTATAGATATTCCAGAATTGGTAGTTTTGTCCCACTTTGTAATTCACAATGTAAATTATTCACTAATGAGCACAGAACAGCTGTAATGGGCCCAATCCGGCTGCTCTCCTCTGTAATCAGTTCCCTGCAAACATCTGTCTGACTGCTCTGCCCAGTGGCATGTCTCTTCACAAAATGGTGCCTGATTAACTTAAATGTTGTCTAAGAAATGAAGCCATTCACGCCATTTGTATGAAAAACCACTCATTTTATTTTGACTGCGAGGAACATTTAGAGATAAATTATTAAAGTAGGGATGAGAAGTAGAAGAAAAAAATGAAAGGTCTTGACTATGCTAACGGGCAAAATGATCATACATTCTCAGCATTTTCACATAGGACCTAATTTAAACTAATAAGAACACGTGATCTTCAGTTCTCATAACACCCAACCTGGAAGCCTATTAAAGCATTCTTAATTGATGTTGGGCTGAATTGAAGGATGACCTACCGTTTCATGCGTTCTTTGACGAACCCAGTGAGATCTGGGACCCTTTGAACGTTGTCCTCCTTCTGCTTTTCTGAAACTCGCTCTGTTTTAGCGGTTTGAGTTTGTGCTGCAATCCAGAAAAAATTTCAAAAAAAATTCTCAATCAAACTGCAGCAATGTGCTGCCAGAAACTCTAAGAATGCATGCTTCAAACTTTAGTCAACTGTTAGAATCTGATAAAGACACACATGTCATGGCATTATACATCCACAAATACATTTTCCTTTTGAAAAAGGTTCATATTATTGGAGTCTCAGAGGGTAGCAAAGTAAAGTGAAACACCATTATGCATGAAAGCTCAGGTCATTAACATGTACCTGTGATAGTTGGCTTAATTAATCCTGAGGAAATGAGCCTTGTTAGCAAGCTGTTCACATTCATGTGGCCAGAATGACTTGCACGCGATTCAAACTGTGACCCTAATTAAGACACATACAATGAAAATATCAGTACTGTCGCTAGACTGTGAGAACAGAACTGTAAGGTCCTTAATAATATGAAAAAATAACTACAATAAGCACTCATTACCACAGGGAGTCACATTTACACATTTAATACAACCACAACACAGATCCCATTTAAACAGTAGGAGTAATACTGTCATAGCAAAACATCCAAAGACTCAGACAGGCTTATTGAATTAAGACATGAATCTTAATAACAACGGCAAGTCATCTATCTCTGACATTATAAACACATTTCCACAAGGTTCTTCCTGACCTGGTTGGTTTAGCAGTGCACAGTTCTGGGCTGAAGCAATGCAGGACTGCGTAATTCCAAAGCCAGACCTGGCATTCATCTAATGGAGGAAAATAATTTCATTGAAAATAAAATCAGTCTTGATATGCAAACCGCGTCAGCCATCTTTGATCAGCATTACCGAAGGAAATACTTCAGCACTGGCGTCATTCGCTGATTGCATATCCCTCACAGCCGGCGTTGATGTGCTTAATCTACTGTGTATTCAGCGGATTTTCCAGAAGCACATTTTACAAAAACAATGTAATGAGAAGTTTTATGTATTGAAGAAGTACTTCATCAAAAACTAAATGAGGATGTGCTTTTCATCTGACAAACACGTGGTAATTGAAATGCTCTGATCCATAAAACCACTAAGCCGTCTATGAAAAGCTAATGACTCAGAAGAATCAATGAGTTTTTTTTTTCCACAGCAAGAACATTCCCTCATCTAACCCTCTTTCAGCAAAATGATGAAGTAGTCTTGCTCTCCTAAAATGAACTGGGCTCAAAACTAGAAAAAAAGAAAAGAAATAAATAATATCCACCATCCACCATTTTGAGACTTTGGTGAGTCCCCTTGTTCGGTTAAAAAATTCAACCCATGATACTTACGCCTTGATGAACGCTGCCTGCTGGAACCGGCGCATTTGTGTGTCCAGTAGAGGGCGCCAGAGCGCCAGGATGGTAAAAGCGCGTCAGAGGTGTCCGTTGAGAATTGAAGACATTTGGGGTGCCAGCTGGCATCAGCCTGTTGAAATCAGCCATTCCAAACGCACTCTGCTGCGTTTGGAATGGCTGCGGTGCGTCTCCGAGCGCGTTCGCAGGCATCCGCGGCTGGGCGGCGTACGACACGCGGTGTCCGCCATCGTGGGCGACGCGGTCCCGTCTCCTGGGGGAGATGAACAGGGCCGGGTCCTGCCTCGGGTGGTTCTGGAGGTCCGCCGGGCCGTGCCGCCTGGGAGGGCAGCGCTGGCAGGGCGGGCCGGAAAGTTCCGTCAAACGCGGATCCAGTGCCACCTGGGACAGGCTCTCCCTGGAATGCTTCAGGCTTTGGAGGAAAAGACACAGGGAAAGCAACCGCTTTATATGACAAAAAGGCCGTTTTAAATTCAGCACACCCCAAATTGTAGATTCAGCTCCGTCAAAAATAAATGCATTTCAACTTACAAGATGACACCCAGTTGACCAATAACATCCTTACCTTCTCAGCTCCTCCCGTTCACTTCTGTTTGTCCTGCTGGTAAACTCACTGGCCCCGCCTCCCAGCGACCTTTTAACTCCCTGAGTATTGCTTGCTTTCTTTGAGGGAGAAGTTGTTTTATCTGCAGTGTTAACGAGCTGTGAGAAATCTTTTGCTTGTGTTCCATCCCCCGAGTTTGCAGGAGACCAAAGAATGGATTCTGGGCTCCTATCTGGCGAATGGTGGTCCTTCCGCTTCGAGAGGGGAAGCAATGGTACTGCGGACACAGAGAAGATCCTTTTCTTCTTGTTAATGGCAGTTGGTTCGCATTCAAATCGCGTTGAGCATTGTGCGTCTGAGTTAACATTACTCAAGTCCTCTTCAAATGGTTTAAACCTTTAAGGGGGGGGGGGGGGAATGAAGACAAAATGATTGACAATCAGCATCATCACTATCAATTATCATTAGTAATGATAATTACTCAACTAACATCACAAATAGTAGAAGACTGTGACTTCTTATCCCAATTGTCTGAATTAAAAAACTCATTTTAGGATGAAAACAAAACCCTGCAGGCTTCGAAGTTCTCTGGCACGAGTCCCCTGACTTGCACATAAAAAATACGCCAGCTGACAAATACTTACTGTTTGCCTTTGGCGCCCTCTAGCGGTATAAATCTTGCAGTACTCGTCGAGTCAGTTTTTTCCTCTTTAACATTTTTTGGCAGTGGGAACTGTCTGCCAGGGACTCGTTTTCCTTTCCCGCGCCTTGCAGAAGAAGAAAAGGTGACTCCTGATGTGCTCTCTGAAGAGCGGCTGTCGTTTCCCTTTGAGAGGAGCGATGGCGGCAGAGATCCGGGGCATGACCTCTTCTTTTTATTAACCGGGCCTGGTGGAAATCCAGCGCCCTCTCTCTGAAGTTTGCCTGCCCGGCTGGTGGCCCTGAGCTCAGAAACGATGGCTGTGTCGCCCTCTGCATTATCAGCACAGCGCATCCTTGGGTTCGGTTCTGTCTCCTCATCCTCTTTCACTGGAGTCGTACGGTGCTGCTGTTGTCGTCTCACCTCTGTCGTGTTCGCTCCTGTCAATCCCAGCTGATTGGCAGCCTTACGAAAACGATTGGAAAAGTCAGCTGCGCACAAACGCCTATATACACAGCTGACCAAAAAATGAGAAGCTGGGGAAACAAAGGCTCCTATGCACAATAAACGGCGTGTTTCGTAGGACAGTATGCCACTAATATAGATGGGGAAAAACTTGAAGAACGGTGAGAACAAATTATAAATCAAATGAATCAATAAAAATCCCTCCTGCTCTGCGCACACACTTACTGGTTGTCGAAGGCTTGAGGTGAGGGATAAACTGGACTCCACAGTTGGTGGCACGGATTTGATAGCCCAGTTAGGATCAATACACCTCACGTGCATATCCAACGCGTATAGCGTCTCCAACGAAAACACGTCATCCCAGGTGTCGCGCAGTCTACGCAGCGTTTTTCTAGTGTCACAATCCACCTATAAAAAGATATTATAACTTATTACAAGATTTATTTCCCGGACACAATTGTCATTTTAGAATAATGTTTTAATCCGAAAATAATAGTTGATTGTGCAGGTAGCCTAAATATTTTATCCTTGATTCTCGAGTTCCATCTGACTCGAGATTTGGCAGACTGAGTCCCGGCGGCAGAAGATTTTCTAAAACCCTTTACTTCACATTGAACACAATTTTTTAACCGTCATTAAGAGCTCTCCAATACGTATATACACACACAAGCAGGAACACGCACTCACGCACAGGGAATACAGATATCGTCTAACCCTTTAAGATGTTAGATAATAAATATGTGACAGAATGTTAACAACATTCCAATGCTGACGTAACAATCACTACTGGTAATTCAAGTAATGGAGTGGTGGGACAGAATTTTGAAAAAAAATCAAAGGGTTAAATTGAGTACATCAAAAATGTCTTACGGACCACGCACATGTAGCACAATTAAACGAATAATATTTGTGTTAATAGAGATTAGCCTACAGCTTGTTCTAAACAGAAACATATTCACACAGAAACATAAGTAAATGTATACCTTTTCAAAGACCGAAACAAACAAGATTGTGATGTTTTTGGCAAACTCGGCAAGGTAGTGCCCTTTAAGATTCTTCACGATGGAATCCACCAAGTACAGAACTGGAAGCTTCTGAGTCGCAGGAGCCTGTTAATTATAGAGAAATCACGTTTAGAACAAAAGGGTGTATCCTCAAATTAAATCATTAATCACACAGACACACAGATCAATTTCGACCAATTACTATACCCAAGAACTGATCTGAAATATTGTTTCAACCAGCAATACCCTCCAACACGATTAATCTCTGAGGCTTGCTGCAACATTTGCTGTTTATTTTCAGCCGGAAGTACAGTATTTGGTGAATAGTACAGTAGGCTACTACAGTAGACTATGAAGTGTACAGAACTGCTTTAGTACAATGGTATTAAAATTTATACAGATACAATATATATTATTTATTAACAATGTCAATTTTCAATAGATAAATATTAACCAAGATAGCGGCCAGAGAAGTGGCTAAATAAACAAATTAAATAAATAAATAAATACCTTTACGATATGTGCTTCCACAATAGCCACGATGTCCTTGGCGAAGTACAAGTTCTCTTTTGCCAGCTTGGTCAGCATGTTAATGTAATGTTTACTGTTGAAAGTTAAGTCCTCCAAAGCGGACAGGTAGTCTTTGCAGACAGCTTCTCTCACCGCGTCGTGAAACATACTCAAAATATCTGAAGGTTTGATTACATAGATTTAATTGGTACACACGTCAATTAAAAGTTTTGTAAATCCACAGGTTTGTAGTGTTCACTGAAGTCCGTCAAAAATAGTAATAACAGCGAACGGGTTTAACAAGAGCTTAAATACTATAGCCTGTACACTCTTCTGTTTCGCATATAGTTTATACAGACGCAACAAGGACAAACGGTTCTAGAACGCACTATGCAATTCAGATCCACTGTTTTGAGTTCAAGCGGCATTCGACCGGAGAACGTTCGTTATTTTATTTTTTTACAATTTACAATTAAGAATATTGGGAACAATGTTTTGTTGATTTGATTACCAACTTCAGTTACAGACTACAAAGGCGGTTCATAATTCTATAATCGTATTTGTCAACACAAGCGTCTTAAAACATCTGATTGCGCTGTAATTATTACCAGTAATAAAGGATGATCATTTTTGTACTGAACTCAAACACGTTCCTGTTAACTTTACAGTGGCGAGGTGGCATTTATATATGGCAAGTCATATAAATGGCAAAAGGTTTCAGAAACGGATACAGAACTGGACGTTCAAAAAGTTCCACACAATATATCACGAGGTTTCTGGGGATTAATTCCTTCTTACAATTAGAAAAATGAGTAGTTGTGTATTATGTAAAACTTTGATCCTAACCACGTAGGATTTTGGTTTTGGGTGACCTGGCCAAGAAAGCAGAAGTCGATTACAGACACAAACTGATTAGTCTAATACAGCATTACGGATCAATATGTGCTTGTACTTCACCTGACGAAGATCAACCTGGTCAATTTTCAATTGTTGGCATATTTTCAAGTGTTTTCATGAAAAGTAAGCCACATATAGCAGAATAGATCAACTTTTCCACTGAATAGCTGGTTAACTTTAAGTCACTCAAACATAGAAAGATACCTAATAAATATTTATTAAAAGTTTAGTCACATAAAATTAATTAATCGTTTAAATATCAGGCAAAATATACATTATGTACACTTCCAATCTATTCCAAAATTTGAATTTCAAGTTAATTAAAAAAAAAACAAAAAAAAAAAAACCTTATGACATAATTTAAAGCAAGTGATTTGGCCCCCACTTCAAAGACTTTACAGCACCATAGATGGATCTGACATGGAAAAAGCAATAGCCTCTTTTTGCGGACATATAGAGTGTATGGAGATCAGTCTTCCGTGCCCATTTTCTCCAGCTCCACCACCAAGTCACAAGGCCATTCTTCTTCAAAGTCCCTGAGGAGAAGAAAGTAGGCTACAAATTAACCTACAGCAAGAGATTTCTTGTGTGTATAAAATGCTACTTTATAACCACTCATCAGGCATTACTCATAAATCACAATATTTTTATGTTAGCTTGCTTTTAAATTCAACCGTCAGTTTGCTTGAAATTATGCAAATTATTCTATTCATTATTTTCCTGCTTATTACTGTAATTCAGGTCTCATCATTTAGGCCCACAGGATAAAACATGCTGAACAACAACGTAAAAAAAAACAATAATGGTGACAAAAATAAACAAGTAGTTTTTTCCCTTTTTTCTTAAAGTGTGGGGTTTTCTTGGCATGAGTTTAAAAATGTGAAGGGCTTATAACCTGGTGACATTAACATTATTATCTCCCGTTATCATAATTTACAGAGAGCTGAATATCGTAAATGTGTGACATCACAATGCTTTAACAGGGTACCCCAACCACGACCAGGCGTGGTCAAACTGAGTTTGGGCTCTTATCTCCTGTTTTTATTACCTTTGGTCTGTGGATGCTGTATGAAAGGTTTCTTAAAAATAAAGCTTCTTAACTTATTATTCCTCCTGTTATTATCATTACTGGGCTCTAGGCTACCATTTTTGTCCTAGGAGCATATGTGCTTCCAAGTAAGAAAGAGTACACTACAGCATTCCAAATTAGCAGATGTGCTGTGAAATTATTTTTCCAGTTAGCACACACAAATTTTCAGGAGCAAATGCTCCTAAAATGGGAGCACTGTAGAGCCCTGTATTACGTTTGCATTATTATTGACTTCCTGACTCCCATTGGGCATGTGAGGTGGGGTTTGACGGGGCCAAACTCACGTGTCTTCATCGTCAGAGCGAGGCTCTAGCCTGGACTCGTCCACTGTGTCCTCTTTGGGTCCGTCTATGGCGTCAGCCCCTGCTTTGGACAGGGGTCCCATCAGGGGATGCTCAACATCTGGAACGGGGCCGAAGAAGGGGGAGACAGACCTTTAGCATTACTTCGCTATCGCTATGTAAACATAACTTAAATGAACGCCCACATTTTTTTTTTACTGACAATTTAATTTTAATAGAACACCCCAAATTACAACAAGAATTCAGCCCCGTCTTGAAGCAAGACAGTCATTGTGTGAGATTCAGAAATTATAATTATTACTCCAAATAGCAATTGTGTGCGCACACATGCATGCACACGCACGCACACACTCACATGCATACGCGTACACATGTGCACACACATGCACACACACATACCCACGCACACACAGATGCACACACACACACACACACACACACACACACTCTCTCTGTCTCTCACCCGTCTTGTGCACCGTGTAAGTTCTGGATGCCATGCCCTGATATGCTTTGTCCAGCAGAGTCAGGAGCCTATCAGGGGTTCCCCTGTCCCACTGCCGGCGGGGGGAGGCCCGCTGTGTCCCAGGAAGAGCGCCCCCTGGAGGAAGCGCAGGACAATTTCAGCAAAACGCAGGAATTTACCAGTGTCTAAATGGCTAAAGTATAATAAATGATCTGATAATTTGGATCAAACGTTGCTTCTGCTCTTTTTGAGTTTCATCAACTGATGACTGTTTTGCTCCTTTCAGCCGTCAGCAGGTTAAAAAAAATGCAAAGGCCACAGAGCGCAGAACTTCTCCGTTAAAAAACGGATGAACTAAACGCCACTGATCCTGGGGAATCTGGGCTGTGGTCCTCTACCTGCGGTGTTGCCAGATCAGATTGACAGTTTCCAGTCCAATCACAACTTAAAACCCGCCCAGTTCAATAAAAAACCAGCCTAAATCATAACAGGGCCATGTCTACCTGCGCTGGAGTCAAAGCTGCTCCCGGAGGCCATGCTGGGGGAGGAAATGATGTCAGCATTCTCCAGGACCTGCATCACCGTGTTGGGCGGGCCTCCCGCCCATTTCCTGCGTGAGCGTTCCCGCTCGTGTCCAGACTGCGCTTCCTGCATTGACCCTGCAAATGGTTACGCATGTTGACAAAAATAAATAAAGATATACTGTATATATATGAAGAATAAGTTTAATGGTTGCATTTATTTGTCAAAGTAGTCAAAGCCAAATGATAAGGAAAAATGTTGACTGAGCACAGGCTAAAGTTTCATTATGAACTGAAAAGAAACAAGAGCAAATATCTGAATAGAGATGAATGCCTGAATCACAGGCACTCCAACTTAAAATTTGAGAAACCATAACTATATTACTGTTATAGAAAAACAAGGCCTAGTCCACGCCTCCCACCTCCAACTGAAGAGGCTGTCTCGATGAGACTCTTCTGTCCAAGGAACACGGCAACTCTTTCTCCTTCCTCCTTCTTCCATCTGCTTGGAGCTTCTCTCTGTAGTTGCTAGGAAACAGTCAAGAGCCTAACGCATTTGAAATAGCCTAAGCATTATGAGGTCACAAGTTCAAGACTAATGCTGTAAGCTACGGAACTCTCGAGTGTGACCCGTGTTACTAAGGTAAAATAATAAGGGAAGAGCAGTATGAAAAGTGAGGAGGCAGGGAACAGGACTGTCCCGGGATCGAGGGGAGGATTACCTGGGGGGGCAGGTGTTTCTGCAGGAGCCTGGAGATGCGGTGCGAGGTGAGGATGGTGTTGAGCGAAGGCCGGTCCCGGGGGTTGGTCTTGAACATCTGCTTGAGCAGGTAGTGCAGCTCGTACGGCAGGTGATTGGGTAAAGGGGGGTAGGCACCCCGACACACCTTCAAAATCAGGCTCTTCCAACTCCGTGCTTGGAACTGCAAGTTATAGGAGAGGAGAGTTACCTGATGGATTAGCTGATTTACTGGCTGATTGGTTGCTTGATCAATAGGTTACTAGACTCATTCATTGGTTTGTTGATTGGCTGACTGGTTCAATCGTTCATTAGCTGATTTACTGGGGTGAGGTGGTGGGGGGGCAGTTACCGGGTGACGCAGGGTGCAGAGTTCGTACAGGACGCAGCCAAGGGACCATACATCACTGCAACACACGGAGAGATTAAACATTTACACCGTCATTCTGCAGCAAAACACCTTTTCCCCTCAGATATGCGCTTACTATTATGCTCTTAGTGGGTCTGCAGGATTCTAGCTAAAATGTACAGTAAATTGCAGGCTGGGCCTAGAAATCCATGCTGCTACTGGTGAAACATGTGAATTGTCAAGCACAGTTGAGGAATGGGAAGACAAAATGTATTTGAAAATCCCATAATGCTCAATGGAGAATTTCCTTTTAATTTCTGGAACAAACAGAAATGAAATGCACTTGACCCCAGCCCTGTTCTCTAGACACCTGTTTTCATTATCACCTGCGTAATGTACCTCTTATTATTGTAGGGTCTGCTGTCCCAAATCTCGGGAGACACGTAGTAAGGGGTTCCCACATAGGAGTAAGCATAGGCCTTTGAGCTACAATGCAGAAAAAAAATCTGTTAAAAACAAAAAAATGATTTCACACATACAACAACAAAACAGAATTTTCTGTTGGAAGAACAAAGAACAGTTGGAAGAACAAAGACCTGGAGAGTTCCACTTTATACCTGTTCAAGACACAAGCCGAACCGAAGTCCCCCAGTTTGATAGTTCCATTATCCGTGAGGAAAATATTCTAAAAATTAGACAACAGAGAACATGTAAGCTTGCTTGGTTCCTGAAAACTAGCAATACGTTCACCTTACATACAAATCAAGCCAAGAAAGTCAAGGGATGTTCCCTCTGGTCATTAAAATAAATCATTTTCTAGCTTTGCATGAATGACAGCTAATTCCACACACGATAACAACCATTCAGGATGAACTAAACTAAAATTATATTCAATCCTACCACCTCAATTGGTCATTTTAGATCACACACCGACAGATTATTATTCCAGTCACTCATTAAGGAAAACCACGGCCTGGTGACATCGTGCACCAATAAGACACAGGTAAGCCCTTTCACCTTGGATTTCAGGTCCCTGTGTAGCACGCGCTTGTCGTGGATGTGTTTCGCACCCAAACACATCTGAGCAAACCACCTGAGGACCTGTGGGAGAGGAACACGGAATCTGATTCCACGCGGGACAGACTTCAAGGGCATCGCAGAAAGCCTAAACATGATTAGATGGATACTGAAACAGCCTGACTGGTCGACCGATTGACTGACACCACTGGCTGTTGCCCACAAGACAGTGATTTGGTGTTGACCTCACATGAGCTTATCTTCGAATGATGAGCCCAATGTCTTACCACATCCACAGAGAACAGAGTGCTCTTCTGCTGCTTGATCCTCTGCAGAAGATCTCCCCGAGCACAGTATTCCATAACAATGTACAGATGGCCATCAGCTAACATTGCAAGGAAAAAAGAAAGTGTTTTATTAGCAATAATCAGCCTCACCTTCTTCCTTACAGGCAGGATTACGTCATGATTGATGATGCAAACATCACCTAATTTTGCCCACATTAAAGCTAATTGTAAGAGGCAACACATTCTCGTAGATATTTTACGAAAATATTAAGGACACAAAAATTTCCTGATTGGGAAGACAAACCTTCAAATGACTCTCTGAAGGCAACGATGTTAGTGTGCTTCAGTCTGGAGAGAAGTACCGCTTCCGTTCTAGAGCTCTCTTGCCCGGAATGAGTCTGTGAAACAGACATAACATACAGAACGATTGTACTTATTCTAGACAGCCAACCAAGTTCATGTTCGTCGAAACAAAGAAAAAGACCACTTCTGGGCATAGACCGCGAAATTACCTTGGGTAGCCGGATCTCTTTGACCACGTATTGACCGCTGTCATCTTTGGGCTGAACCAGGAGTGCGCGACCGAATGAGCCTTCGCCGATCACACGCAGTACATTGTAACTATCCATGCTCGCACAGTGCACCTTGACGTAAGGGTAAGGACACACCCCAAACCACCTCATTAACTGTACACCGTAGCATGCAATCGTAATCCCCCACCCCCCACGTATAAGTTTCCGCGTCACAAAGTTTTCAGATAAGACCCAGTTCATTTGAATCACACTCGACGTTGAAAAATGGTTAATAAAAGAAAATAATAGCACTTTTACCCTATCTTGGCGTGAATCGTAAAATTGCCTTCAGCACTCTGACCTGGGAGGAGGCTTTAGCTAGCAAACGTCAGACTAGATCTCGCAGGTGAATCACTGCCGTTATCAGTGCAGATCACTAGCCAGAAAGTTGCAAATGAGACAAGAAAGATCCAGCTATGTCGCTAACTACACGGCTATATATTTATGTCTTTTGCAAAATAATATTGTTCTACAAAACGTACACATACGTCCCATAGTAATACATTCACCCATATAATGAATGGCGCTTATCAGACGTTGCCAGGTACCAGTACAAAGGGTAGCTCACTAAGTCGCTAAAGAATGAAATGAATGAAACTGAAATTAAACATTCGTATCTTACTAGATCATTTCGATGAAGAAAATTATTTGTGATGTAGGTTACCTTAAACCATATTTTGAATGGGCGTTAAATTCCATAAACACCCCCGAAGTGTTCCACGCCTGTTAGAAACAACAACGCTCGCATGGCACACATTTACTTCCGCAGTGTAGTTTTACGTAGGAGTGACGTATCGGCCAATGAACTGAGCTGCGCTTTTAAGCCTTTACTCGTTTTAATGTATCACATTGTATTTTTGAATACAGCAATGAAATACCATGATCAAAACCATCGTATTTTTAATTAATAAAGGTTCCCAAATTTTTTAGAACCACAGAATATTTGGTTCTCAAATTATTTAGAACCACAGAATAGGCAGAGGCGAGACTATTTGCAGAGGAAAATAGTCTATTAGATATAAGGCACTATTTCCTAGTATTTAAAATATGGCATCTAGTTTTTTACAATGTTTCAATAACAGGCAAGTAAGCTGCCATGCTGCAAATATTGACAAAACTGACGAAATATTTCTGTTTGGGCAATGCAGTGATAGTTGATGATATTACATGTGACAACAGAATGTGGAACACTGCATTGCAACAATGGGCCGAGTGGAATGTAATGGATTCCGTACAAAATGTTGTGGATTATGCATGTATTTCCTATGGGATGTTATTCATTGAGATGGCCCATTGTACAAACATTTAAAGGAACAAGTGCTTTTATTTTTGTATTTCTAATTATCAGCTACCGGGTGATAATTAGGTGTAGATGTGAAGTATAAAGTTTAGACATATACTGCAAACATTGTGCACAGGCCACTGTGAATATGCCCATCACTGTCAGAATGCCAGCAATGGTCACTGATATATAGTTGAAACAGGGGAATAGACTCAAGGAAAAATCTATCAACCTGGCACATGTGAAGAATATCTTAAAGATGAAAAAAGGCCAATGCATCAAAAGGAGACAGCATATGATCAATTCATCTAGTTTCTTTTTTCCACGCTAGTGTATGAACATCAAGACCCCTGAGAGCCTGCGTGTCATAACATAAAATGGATTCATTATCTTGTCTTATTATACTATTTTTGCCTTTTTAGAATCAATGATTAGTTACTTTTGTTCCTTTCTGTCAGAACCGAGCCTTAAGTTGTTTTACACCCTATGCCTTAAATGTGGAAAATCTAACTTCTGTGTTGGACCTTTTAAGAGGGATTTTGCTGCTGTGGTATTTCTTAGTGTGGTCTTTCAACATTTGAAAGGTTTGCATGATATAGACACCACACATAAAGAAGAACAGAAAAATTTATCTTGTTTATCAAAGTGCAAAAACAT
Source organism: Anguilla anguilla (assembly GCF_013347855.1). Classification (NCBI taxonomy): domain Eukaryota; kingdom Metazoa; phylum Chordata; class Actinopteri; order Anguilliformes; family Anguillidae; genus Anguilla; species Anguilla anguilla. Next base: position 33,597,883 of record NC_049212.1, read on the forward strand.
TCAAATTTACCCTATATAAATGGACCAGTCAACAGCTCACTAGAAATACAAATATCAAGTTTTCATTCTTACTTTCTACATTTCGGATCCTTTTTTTCATTACATTAAAAAAAAAAAAAAAAAATTCCATCTTCCGGAGTAATTTTGATGCAGTATTAAATCTACTGAAGGACAAAGGCATGTATTCATGCAGATATCACACACACACATGCACACTCACACACATGCACACCCACACACGCACACACGCACACACACAAACACACGCACGCACATGCACACACACATGCACGCACACACACAAATAGATTTAAAGTATCCCGTGAACAAGTCACAACTTGACCCTCTCCCTGCCCCTTAAGTTTGTTGAACCAAAAAACAAGAGCAGTATTATTAAGCTCTAAAGATAAAAAGAATTTTCCTGTGAACAATTCAGAAAGAAAAAGGAAGTACATCCAGATCCAATTACACTGTATTCCCTTTGCAAGTAAAATTTTTGCACATCTGTAGCTAGAATTCTGTTTGGAGGCAACGTTCACATTGTTTGTTTGACGTTGTGTATGCTGTCACAATTTAAAACTGCAGGCATCTACAAATGTAGTACAACTAAATATAGCAAATAATGTGCTCTCATCAAGATTTTTTAAAAAGCTGCTGGGCAATGTAAAAATATAACTCCATGCAATGACAATAATTTCTTTTTTAATCTATAATTAAAGAGCCAATGGCAATTTTCAGCAAGTCCTCAATGTGATTAAACTTACTTTGATTTTATTACTTCAGAGTCAGCCATTCCTTTGTAAGTGCTATTAGAAATGTAGACATTTATTGAATAACTGGAGTTTCTAATTGAATCTCCCCAGAACAATGACATAAAAAGCACACTGTAGCGGATGGAGGGCACTCCACCAAATGAGCAAAATATGGAGGTGAACCCATTGCACATTATTGTACGAATGTTTTATAGTTTACTTCTAACTCAGTCTTTCAAACTTCCTGTGTCATTCATGTAAGCTTAAGAAGCTAGTGAAGTCACAGGAGATGACCTAAATAATCAATTGTAACTTTCATCTGTTTCACAGATGGTTTTTTCAAAATCTGATACTGCCTGCCACTAGGGGGCAGCGTTTACGCAGGTTTCTGAAATTCAGACCGACCATAAAAGACAAGAAGGTCACAAATGTAGCCCACGTGCTTTCCCAATCTGCGCACTTGCCATTTTAAGAACCTGGTTTAATTGGGTAACAAATGAAGCGGCTTTCGTCATACTTTCCCAATCTATTGACAATGGTGAACATCCCTGTTCACGGTGATCACACATGTCCCCTGCTCAGTTAACTAGTCAGCTTTTTGCACCAGCTACATTTCGCTCACAGATTAGACCACAAGAAAACACTTTACATATGGACACAGGAACAGCCTTTACCTGTAATTCAAGAACTTGAGCTAAAATGTCAGGTCAAATCAATCACTGGGTTAATTAAACAATCAAGATTGGGAGCTGGCATGAAACCCAGTAGCAGATCCGCTCTTCCATGTCCACAGCTGCTATAGACTGTAACCTTAACGCACAGCTTATCTGCTGTTTGTTGTGGTGCCTTTTGTCCCCAGTCCTACTTGGAGAGGACTGTGGTCAAATGCATCATGTACACCTCTGTGCAGGTATACCTGAGTCACTGCGCTTCTCCTTTGCTTAGATTTTTGAGCACCGTTTAAAAAAAGGAGGTGTTTTACACCTCCCCTCCAAAAAAAGAGAAAAAAATCATTAAACCTCAGTCTGCATTATAAATGTTTCTTTTTCCTGTTTCTGCTTGTTCATTTGCTTTTTTTCTCCTTTCAACCACTCCCTTTCCTCTTTGTGTGAGAGAATTTCATGTTTAAACTCCATGTTTACTTCAATCCATGACTTTTTAGTCGTGCTTTCAGCACCTTGACAAAAATCTTCTGCTCCTCAATCGAAAAAGCGTGTTTGATCCAGTCTCTCTCTCTCTCTCTCTCTCTCTCACACACACACACACACACACACATACACACACACACACACGCTGTGCGTGTGCTCTGTACACTGATAGGCTTCCTGGTCTTTATGAGCCTTATAAAGATGTGTGGTGTCAGACAGCACGCAGCCTCTCTGGGGCCTTCTCTTCCTGGTGCACAGGCATGCAGGCTGCCAGTTGCTGGGGGTTTGTGATGACAGCCTGGCTTTAGTTAGCAAGGGAAATCAGGTGCTGAACAGTGTTTCCACCCACTGATAGTGTACATGGAAGAGCCTTTTTTATTTTTAAAGTGGTATCTGTTTTGAAATGGCATCTGGTTCATGAGTAAATTATCTCTTAGTAGGACTGGAGGGAAGTGGAAAGGGGCCTGCTGGTTACTTCAGCCCCACCCAGACGGGGGGGGATTGCCGCTCACCAGCTGCCAGTTCGTTTGCTGAAGGATCCCCCCCTATTACCCAGAAGCTGCTTTCATCATTGTTACAGTCTTCCCCCTTATCCTCCGATCTTTGGCCAGGCGAAGATGATATATTGGATGTGATGATGTGAGAAGATATGATTGACTAAAGCTGCTCGGTGGGTCCAGAGGAGAACACATGGTTCATGTGAGACCCCCTTGGATATTGGTGTGCCCCTCCCCCTCACTCCCCCCCACTCCCCCTCCATAGATTTATAAGCAAAAGTATGCATAGATCCTCCTAAAGATATGACTCTCTGGTCTTCATATCCAGAACCATGTATTTTGCTATGCTGTAATGTACACTACAAGGGACATTCAATAAAAATAAAATTATTTTTTGAAAATATTTTCACTGCAACATGTTTCTGTCGTTCAAGATACATGCTTTATGTCAACAAAAAAAAAACTTGAACTTTTTTTCTGCTGGGTCTCAGGAGGATATATTTCTGATTGAACAAATTGCATTGGGGAAACTGTTGGTCTCGTATAAACTCTGCTGGAGTTTAATTAATACTGAGCATTTTAACCGCGCATGCATTTGGCTTTTCAAAACTCCAGATCAATGATTTAGTAGAACAAGCAGGCGCATGGCCACAGGCCGGGGGACAGATGGGGGACTGGCAGAGATCTCTGTGCTCATCAATTAGTGTGATGAGGTCCTGGATGTGGGAATGAACGGACCAGCCCATAGAACATTCCGGGTGTGATTTATATGTCAGTTATCTATTTGCAGCAGACCAATGGAAGCCCGGCCCTTTCCAAGCATCCGAAACAAAGGCTGCATTTCAATCCACGCCCTCACCCCCACCACCCGCAGACCAGACCAGAGGGTTTACACATCTTTGTAGCCGCTAATATATTTTTACTGTATATATATTTATGTACATGAACAGTAAATATGTCCATAATGTGCAAGAGGTTAGACACAAAAAGAGTTTTCAGCTGTCTTTCAGGGAGTTTGTCAAAAAGGTGAATTTAAATTTCACTATACAAATGACTGTTTACTGTTCTAATTTACTTTAATGATTTAGAGCAGATGTTGCTGTGAAATCCAGGAGCAAATTAAAAACCTACCCTGCCCTATTCCCTCAGGTTTACACATGAAGATATGAATCCACCAGAGTTGAGGGGGGGGGAGGGGGGGGTCTCTTAAAACAAAAAGAAAACATTTAGCTGAAGGTTTATGTGCTTGTTCTATGTTACATGAACCTTCATCATTGTGGGTGGCCCACTCCAGTGATGTTATTGGGAATCCCCCAACAAATGGATTTTATGGGGCCAGCGTTGATCTCCTAACCTTGTGCTAAGCACCTATACATCAATATGCAGAATAACATCTGCAAAATACAAACATAAACCAAAAGGGTTATAAGAATGTCATATCTGTCAGACCTTCACCTGGAAACATGAACAAAAGAGAAGGTGCTTGAAAGTTCACGTTCTGTATCGCGCAATCAGAGTCGTGCAAGGACACAAATGGGCGGGAAGTTGAGCGTCACACGCTCCAATGAACGTGAGACGAACCGGGGCCAACATGCCGGAGGGCAGGGATGGCTAAAGAAAACATGAACACACACATTTCAGCCACGGAGGGGCCTGCAGAGGCTGCGGAACTGCCGGGAGAGCTGAGAAGCTGAAGGGGAACCTGCGACAGGAGAGTTTCAGCTGAGAGCTTTAAGAAACACTGCAGGACAGTTCTGGCAGAGGCCTGTAGAGCGGGCTCTAGGATTTCCTAAACAAGAAGTAACCGGGGACAACTGATATGCCAGTGTTTGTAAGCCAGGGAACCGGTGCAAGAACATAGCCGGAAATATTCATATTGTTGGTCCTGCAATGAACAAGAGGGGCCCGTACTAAAGGTGGGCATTTACAATGGGGCGTGGTGGGTCAGCCAAGATAGATGGGTGGGCCAGGCTACTATGTAGGTGGCCAACCTTACACATACAAACCATGAATATTTATTGAAGGAATTTGGGCTCATTGTCTTGCTGAAAGTTGCAATGGCAGTGCCCCACCTCGGAAACAAACCTGCAACCTCTAAATATACAAGCATGGCTTCCAGATCCACTATATCACACTGCCGCCCACGCTACTGAAAGGTGTGGAAGCTGATTGTGACTCTTCCACAGTCAATTTCAGGCTCAGGTGATGCTCGGTGATGGATATCAAGGGAAGGTGGAGAAGCGGCCATTCAATGGTTTAGAGAGGGTGATTTCATCGGTGAACGAATCAATAAAATTGACAAAAAGCCAGTGGAAGGTTTGTCTCTATTACTCTGTATTCCAGCCACGGGACAAAGCCAGCCTCGGGCAGAATGCAATTTATTTAAAATATGCTGTTGTTTGTTTACTGTAATTTACTGCTTGTTAGGATAGCTTTATTCTTGTTTCTATAACTTAGTTTAATGTTCAATAGGATACCTGACAAGTCGGCAGTCCTGCCTGCGCTCCCTATTTCTCTTGTGACTGTACTTTCTCCCTCTAGGGAATTACTGCACTGCAGTCCCAATGCAATCCAATTCAATGCAGCGCTGCAGGCTTCAATGATCTTTGCACTTGTGTTTGCATTGGAAGTTGCTGTGAATGAGAGCAACTGTTAAACGCCAGTAAAGTAATTCTGCCCTAGCACACCGGGGCTTTTCTATATTGCATTTGGAACTCAGGTCTAGATGTGCCATGCTTAACATTGTAATTATCTGGTTGCTAAACCCTAATCTCCTTTCACTTCCTCTTCCCTGGGGCTTCTGCCCAACCTTCTGTACCTTTTCTCCACAGGGCGCACATACTGTTCTGCTCCAGTACCAACCCCCTTCTGGTTCAGTCCCAGCCCTCTCCTTGTTCAGTCCCACCCTCTCCAGGTTCTGTCACAACTCACTCCTGGTTCAGTCCCAACCCTCTTCTGGTTTAGTTACAACCCTCGCCTGGTTCAAACCCAATCTCCCCCTGGTTCAGTTTCAACTCCCTTCCTGGTTCAAACCCAACCTCCTCCTGGTTCAGTCCCACCCCTCTCCTGGTTCAGACCCAAGCTTCTGCTGGTTCAAGCTCATCACCTGGAGACATGGATGTTCTCCTGGCTCTCTTGCTCTTCTCACCTGCATATCAACATAGATGTATTTGCTTGCACCCTCTATTTTAATTCAAAATTCTATCAATCAACTGAAATTCATTTAAAACAATTTACCAAACAATACCAATTCACCAATACCACTAAACTTAAAGTCAGTGGCTGTTTATGTTGGAACTGACCCCCTATCCCCGCGACGGGTACCTCTAATCGCCCCGAGTCGAGTGGGGCGATAACTGGGTGCACTGTTTACACAGCTATTCACACAGCCCAGGGGGAAGAAGCCAGTTACGGCTCCACGTGCCGCCTCTCCTGGGGGAGAGACAGAGAGACCGTGATGAAGCGTGACGAAAGCAGAAACCAGCAGAGACCCCAACCCACCCAGCGCTGGCTTCAGGGCTCAGGGTTTAAATGCTTAGCACGTCCCTGTGTTGTGATGTTTTAATATATCTTATGTGAAAGAAAGCCATTTCTACTGTGCATAATTTTAATCAGGAATATCTTTTAAATGTCTTCAGTTCGGAGGATTTCTTCAGTTCGGAGGATTTCTTCCCCAGGATCAAGTTAAAAGGCTGAACTAAAATACTACATGTGGCAATCTTCTTCTGAAACACAAAAACCTAAATGATCAAAAATCTCTTTGAGCTGTTCAAACATTGCTAATGCAATAATTAATTCCGAACACAAAAATTTGGACGCATATTACATCTACTTAACTGATGCTAAACTTCTTTCATAATGGTATTACAGAGCAGAGGAAATATGACTATTCATAATTGAACAGTTCTATGCTGTTAGGCTCTGCTTTAGCCTTGTAGCAGACAGAAAAGTGATCTGTAATGCAATATAAAGCTGCTGTTTATCAATTATTAGAATTCTTTTGCAAGTCATATTCCAATCTGAGACTTTGTCAGCCGTAATTTGTCAGAGCAATGTGTATGTGCATCTGTGTGCGTGTGTGTGCGTGTGCGTGTGTGCATGTGTGTCTGTGTGTGTTTGTGTGTGTGTGTGTGTGTCTAGAACACAGATGATAATTGCACACATATGGAACACATGTGGGTAGAGGGGTTAAACATTGCATGTGTTTTGGGAAAGCCATGGGAAAGCACCCCGATTTAAGTGGAAAACCTAAATCTTAAACTTAAAACACATGTGGGAAATTCAAGCAGTCAAACCAACGTTTTGAAAAAAAAAAAAAGTGCAAAACTAAACTCTGTCCTCAATGTGAGTCACTCGCATCAAAATATTCCTTTCAGAAGCGGCTGTGTTTACCGTGTGTCAATATTGCCCTTAAATGGTAATAACACTGCACAGGCCTTTTTGCAATGGCAGCTTGAGATTCAAGTCGGTAGCATTCGTTTCAGAAAGATCTGTATTGATCTTCATTCTCATCTCCACATGGCATAGACACATCCGAGACAGCACACACTCCTGTGGAAATTATCAGGTCATGCTGGACCTTGGGGGGTTCGCCATTATGCTTAATGAGGAACATAAGAAGGCTTGATGACAAGAACAGGTCACACAGCCTGTCTAGACTTGCCTTCAAACTAGAGAGCACCCAGCACTATGTAAAGCCTTGACTTGAAAACACCACTCTGCCACTATTACATATGACCTGGTAAGCTATTTCATATGTTGACTACTCTCTGATTTAAACAAAAACCAAAAAATTTATTTTTGATGTCTCTGTTTAACTATTTGCTAATTTCCACTAACTGCTTAAACAGTCACTTTGTTCAATAGACAGAACACAAAGTTGCCCCGAATAGACTGTACTGTTTTTATTTGAGCCCTCATTTTTATTCTAATTGACCCAGAAGACCCCCCACCCCATCCCTCTATCCAGAAACTTTGCAGACAAAAACACTTTCCATAAATCAGAACTTTCCATAAATCACAATCCTTTCACAGCATTGAATTAAAATTTGCTAATTCTAAAAGGGGAGAAAAATGGAAGAATATGCCAGCTATAACCCAACATTGTTCCTGCTGGGCAGACCAGGGAATGATAAATGAGTACCCAACAGGCTTAGCGGCAAAACCGCCACATATGCCCAGCAATATCAAGGTGTAATAAATATATAAATAAATCATAATAATAACAAAATAGAAATGGATGTGTCTGGAACACTGGCTTAATAAGAAATTGTGCGCTTTCTGTTTAATCCCCCCAGAAAATGTGATTAATTGGATGGGATTGCACTAAAGAGGAGAACCAAATGGCACCATGAACATGCAAAATTAGCATTTTCCAAAATACGTAATTGGTATGCTGCAGGATATTGAACTGCATGTTTTCTTCCGCACAAATTTTTCTCTATAAATCTCATGTCTCCCTCCCTTGTGTTTGACAGTGTGAACGTGATGTCGCCAGAGAGGCTGAAACGTTCCAAAAAAAAAACGTGTGTCTCAAGGTGTTGCTTTCGAACAGCTATAAAAAAGTCAAGTGGCGTATAACTCTGCCATACCCAGTTGCCTAGGCAATGTTGTTTTCTCATATTCTGCATTTATTTTGTGTGCTGTGCAGAAAAATATTTCCCAAGTCTTGCCATAGCAGGTACAGTACAATTTTTGAAGCAAATGTAAATGCATGTGATAGCTCACACCAAATAATGCACAGTGACACTCATAAAATATACTCTCAACAATTAGGGTTGTGCTTAAAATAATAATATGGCAATATATGGCAGCTTACCTCTTGACAACCCGAGTGTCTACACAGTGATTGTCACATCAACATGATTATAGGTTAATGAAATGAATGTTGATTAAAACAGAACGTTTGTATTCCCAATATGTATAGTTTCTTCTCATACGGTTTCTTTAAGTTACTTGTACAGTTCACAGTATTACACATTGGTGACCCTCAATGATGTTTTCCTCAGTGACTCAGTGAATTTTGTGGTTTTAAAACCAAAACAATATTTTGTCTTGGGATGTGCATTGAATCACAAGGTGCTTGATAGTACTGCTAATGTGCACAGTACTTGTATGTGTGGGTGAGGCTCCATTGCAGCAGATATACCTGCCATCATCGTGACAATTCACACAAGTACAGTCATTGTTTGTCAATTTGTAATCAGATCATCCAGAACACAATTTCATGGGACTATTTATCGACACAAACAATTGATATCACATTTATGTTTGCCAGATAGTAATTATTCTTCACCCTCAACTCATTCATGAGTACGCTACATACAGGCAGGTGTAGCAGTCATGCCCGGTTAATGACATGCACATCGGGGAAAGGGACATTATTGTCTGTGCTACCATCATTAGAAGCAATTTACAAAGCCACGGTGTATTTCACACTGATATGAATTAATCAGATCCCTCTTGTACTCAAACTCTGTCACAGTTATATCAGCACAGAGCATTGTACTGACTGAGTGATTTTATGAAACACCAAACAATCCGGTGTTTTGATATCTGTTTTTGTCAAGTTTAACATCACATGAAACTTCAGTGAATATAGTCCATTTCAGGTACAACAAGTATTGCAAGATGCATCATATATGCTTTTATATATCTGAGGAGAAAAATAATTCCACCGCAGATAAATGAGAGATATAAGAGAGAGAGAGAGAGATAAATGTTCTTGAGCTCCCTTCTCACCTTGGTTCAAGTTTTTTCAACACAACGAAAGCTCATTTAAAGCCTCCCTTCAAGGGTTACAAGGCTTTTATCAGTTTGGTTGACAAGGGTCATGCAGTGTTGATTGATTGTTGGGTTTGAGAGAGACAGAGAGAGAGGGAGAGGGAGAGAGAGAGAGAGAGAGAGAGAGAGAGAGAGAGAGAGAGAGAGAGAGAAAATATGGACAGAGAGACAAAGAAAGCGAAGACAAAGATGACAGCTTTCCTTCAGATGGGAAAAACACCCAAACTTTGCCACAGTAAACACAGTGAAAATGGGAAGCAGCCTCTATATATACATAAGATTTAAACACACAGACCCTGTAATTATTCTTGTCACCATCAATATGAAGTACAGAAACAGATAAGCCTTTTCCGTTAGTCAGGGGTTGTTCCCTCTCATCCTCCAATTCTCATTAGAGGCACTCCTCTGCTCACTGCTTCAGAAAATCGAATTGGTGGCCACAGAACAGAAGCGGCAGTGCGCACAATATCCATTGTGCCACGGTCTCATTCCGGGACTGACGAGCAGCGCAAACGCTACACAAGAGCTACGAGGAAGCGCTCTGATCTTTCATAACGAGCCCAGCCTCACAGGACTCGTTCTATTTCTGTCTGCAGCCGCTCACATGTACAGTACAAGCGCCTCAAAGCACACGTGCGCGCAGGTGCGTGCATGTACTTATGCTAACCGGCAACGCCGCATCAGCCGACAGTATTGACAACACAGCGACAAGGAACTGTCTCGCCTGGCCCGAATGTGTCAGGCGACGCCGTGATCTGACGCGCTTTTTGACGCTTCGTAACAATAAGGATGGATATCAATCGGCGGCAGAGATCAAAGGACCTGAGGGAACTTCTGAGGAGCAACAGGGACTTATTAAACTGCGAGTGCAGAGAGAGTGAGTAAGAGAGAGATTTCCTACAAGGAGATCATGCGCATCATCACTGCGGATGAAACGGGAATATGTGGAGGAATCAGTTTCAGTAATGAGCTGTGTGTGTGTGCGCGCGTGTGTGCCGCGCGCGCGTGTTTTCGTGTGTCACGAGCCTGTGCCATCTGGATATGCCTGAAAATCATGCGTCTGAATGATATTACAAATGGCAAACCACGAGATTATTTTCAATTAAAATGTGAAAATGTATATCCCCCTCCCCTCAAACCGCCTCATTCTGCATTCCTTTGATTCCCGAAGTGCAGTGGAATCCACAGAGAAGCGCCAGCCATGGAGGGAAGACGGGAATTGGTAATGATGACGTGACGGGCTGTTCGGCAACATCTCGCACTCCCTCCTTAAATTACAAAGCTTCCTGGGATTTCAAATGACAAGCGCATCCGTCTCCGGAAGTTCATTGCTTTGCTTCTTCTAATTACAAGAACTGGGGCAAGGCATGTTAGTCGTCTGCAATAAAATAAAACAAAACAAAAGGCATCCCTGGATTAATGGCACAAATAAATCAGAAATTAATAGCCAGCAGTGCAGATGGCAGATAGCTGCAGGTTCGTATGGAATCAAATCACGCAATCAATAATCATCATAAAACTATGACAAGTAAAAAAAGAAAAGAAAAAAAACACGCCTGGAATTACTAAAACACACACACACAAATTGGTTCTAATGTGTCATAACATCAAAGAGTTTTCCATGGAACGAAGAGAGGAATGATCCTAATGTTTAAAAAATTCCAGATTTAGACCAAAAAAACACATAAAATACAAGTAGAATATACCGTATTTATTTACAAACATGGTCAAATAAAAACATTCAGTTTATTTTGTTATTATACAAAAACACATAAGCTATTATACAATATACATTATCATACACAAAATAGGTACCTAAAACATACAATATACTGACACATAAATGATTAGGACTCTTAAAGCATAAAAGCCCTAATTTATGATACAGCCAGTACTGGTTGTTGAGATTATGGAGTTTATTGCATTTCTAGTATTGTTGATGTATTGATGCATTTAAGGCAAGAATAGCAAAAACTGAAGAAAAAAAACCACACAGATAAAACACACTCCACCATAACAATTCAGCCATCGATATTCCTTTTTTCTTGTTTTCTTTTTGTAGTGCACGCGCTACAACTATAACAACAACAAATGAGAGATGGTAGGAAAGAGCACACTTCAGAAAAGATTTTTACGAGACGATAAAACTCAAAGGAAGAGAGATTGGTCCTTTACAATGCTTTGATTTAAGAAGTGGAGTAGGAATAAGTAGTCTATAACACTGTGCACCAAAATAAACAAAAAAACAATTTTCATTTTCGATATATACTTATATATACTGTATATAAAACGGTCCCTGCTGTGGCATGGCTATTAGGTGTTCAGTGTGTCCCTTTGACTCATTGAACATTGTCAAGTGACAGGCCTACGGTGGGTCCTTAAATCAGTCCACACCGAGGCATGCTGGGAAACCGAGGGAAACCCCGCCTCTCGTTCACCCCCCCCCCCCCCCCCCCTTGCTTTGCAGCCAGGTGATTGGCTCGTCCCAGTTGGTCTTCCGGCTTCTTCCTCCCCCTCAGTAGGGGTACTGTTTCTGCTTCTTCCCAGCGAAACAGGCCAGCCAAGTGCACACCAACATGGCCGCCACCGCCCCCGATCCCGTGCAGTAGTACGCCCAGCCAATTTCGCAACCGCCTGCAGACAGAGAAACAGGAAACCAAGACAGAGCATTTCAAATAAAATCGATGGCTTGAGAGACCCATAAATGATTTAAGTCGCTGCCCACTTCAGACAGACTGCACGACGGGCCGTCAGTGTTTTTTTTGTATTCCGTTTACACTTGATGCGCCTGTCTTAAGAAAACGCAGCTTGCATAACTTAAGTAAATTCTCGGCCTGTCTGGTCTATCGGTTACAAACGAAGCTCAATATCAATGAAGCTGAGAAATACCTTTACCGGTAAAGCCGACGAGAGAGAAAGACGAGAAGCAACGATGAATGATGAAGACTATAGTTTATATTGCGTACGGGTCTCCTATTTCACTGCGAGGAGAAACAACGAGTTTAATAATGAGTAGAGCATTTGCTGGCCATGTGTGATGGAAGCAGCAGGCAACCTCACTGCTCCAGACCGGCAGCTCCCGATAAACTAAGACGCCTGTTATTTGACCGTTTTCTCCTCCCGTTTAAATTTCTCCCTGAACCTGACTTCTGCATCCACATCGAGAGAGAAAGGGGAAGGTAAGTAATTGTAAAGGAAAAATTCAGTATGGTTATTAGTTGCCCTGTTTTATTCGCTGTCTATAATGGATGCCTTTTATCTTGTCCGGGTGATGGATGCGTCCCGATCAAAAGTGTGATTGGCTTTGTAGGACAGGAATTCCTCGGTGGCACGTGGTGAATGAGAGTTAATCCCACAGCACGTGACTGCAATTATTCATGTATTCATGGGTGTATGAGTACGTCTGTACATGCGTTTGAGAAAATAATGGAATTCCATATGGATATCCATATCAACCTTGGTATCATCTTGCAACAAATGAAATGCATTGCTTTCAGGATCAAAGAAAATATGTATATAACCCGAACCTGAATACCCTTATTCTTTAATGCACAGATAATCCTGTTGTATGCAGATATTTTTTCTTCACAAAGTTATTCATTTAGACCTGAGTCCAGAGGTGTGCATAATTATTCTGTTTTATTCTTCTTTTCATGCTGATATAACGAAAGTAGCATTTGTAATCCAGCAAAATGTGTAAACCGCTTAACTGTACTTTCGCAAAAACTTCATATACAGTGAGTGTATAACTGATATGCTGTGCTGAAAGTATCTTTTAAAAAGAGGTCTGGTGAAAGAGGTTTGGCATTTTCGTTCAAGCTTCTGGATTTTCACCGTCAACTGTGAACCTGGGCCACCTTTGAAAAAAAATAAAACAATAAATAACATGCTGCTTGAAAAGAAAACCCACTCAGCCACTCAAATTGATCATTTGCTAACTCCCACACACCTTGACACACATACCACCTCACTCCTCACCTACCGCATGACTATGATCTCTCCAAAAGAGAGAGAAAAAAAAAACGGTTTGGAAGGAATACAGGATGGACCAAAAAAACGAAGAGTTCTTAAGTTACTCCAAATTGAATGAAATTTTGTGAGTCAGAATGTTTTGTTGTTTCTTAGAATTAAAGACTTATCTGATTAAGCTTAATATCACCACCTCAACTGCATAAAACAGCAGGAGACAGCAGGAGAACAAGGAGGTTTTATTGTTTAAGTTTGCTGGACAAATCTTCAGCTCCGTTCATGGAGGACAGCACTCCCTGGGGAATGAGCTCCTGTTATAACTTCATAGGTCATCAAAATCCACTCCATAGATAAAATGGAGTTACTTTATCTGTCAGAAAGTGTAGAGTGTTCAAGATATCCGAGTGACTGAGTTAATTTCCATATTTACTGCAGAGGTCTGACTTCATCTAACTCTCTACCTCTCTGAAAGATACTCCATACTGCTTATCCTGTTGCTGGAGGTTTCTCCAGAGGCCAAGTTTATATTTAGCGAGTATTCTTCAGCAGAGTTCATTTAGCGGGCGCCTGAAAAGCAATCCAAGAATCCACGTCCCGAAATGACCTGAACGCCAGACCGAAAGCCTGCGACAGCTTCGGTCCAGGGAACTGCGAATCAACAGAAAATTAATATATCTGTGTTTACTGACATTTACAAGCCCGGACTCTCTTCAAAGTGACAAGCAACAACATTCTTCAGGCTAATTTGATTGCCTGATTTTATTTCAGGCTGATTTGATTGTTATTAATGGAAAGAGGTAACTGATAACGTCACCAGAAAGTTGTTATTAAACTGTGCACACTGTCCTGAAAATAGCGGCATTTTAGTCAGTAGCATGTGATTGCTGGGCTCTTTATCTCATGATAGTAGAGACGCTAAACTTGGAAGCACACATCACAGTTCCGTTCTAAGGTTGTTCCCATTAGCTATTCATCTTTTTTTTCAGCTTTTCAGCCTGTCTCGGGTATAAAACGTGCAACATTCCAGACAGGGGCGTCGTAGCGGGGGGAAAAGTGGGACTGACTACCCAGGGCCCGAATGGGGGGAGGGCCCTCGAAAAGCCTGGAATGATGCGTGAGAGAGGAAAGGGGCCCACAGAGACTGCTTATGTATAGGGCCCAGAATTTTGTGCTACACCCGATTCCAGAACCCTAAATGGAAATGTGAGATGGAACTTCATGGAAGTATCAAATTAGGGTTGAAATGAAAACCTACAGGATAGTACATCTCCAGGAACAAGGTTGGCCAGCCCTGTTTCACAAAATGGAATTACTCAGTTAGCTGGGTAACTGCACTGAGTAAAACCCAGAACCCCTCCCAAATCTGGAACATGGACTGCAGTAAAAAGAACTGTCCTGGTTTTCACTCAGCACAGTTGGACTACTGTTAGCATTTAATATACATGCGAGTGCCATTTTTTTACGTCTCTAGCAGGCACTGCACTGGGCCCGAAGCTACAGCGCGTGGATTTCTAAAGGAACAACTCTTTTGTGTTCTGCTGGAGGAGATCAAAGAACATCACAGCTTTTGACAGCAGGCAAGAGCTTCTCTACACAGAACTTTTAGCAGTTTGATTCCACAGACAACCTTGGTCGTAACTCACACACACTGACACGCAGTACATGCAGCGTACTGCGCTAAGAACGTGCTGCCTTGTACTGAGCACACATTATGATTTTATCCCAAATTTAGCTCCTTCGGTCGTTCTTTCCAGTTTGTCATAAATTTATCGCAGTCATCGGCGAAAATGGTTCTGGCTAAGAAGCCAGCATCAGATAAGATGCATTCCACAGAGGGCTTCCCATACACTAAGCTCCGCTTTATTAAGTGCACATTTCAAGCTGTGAATGGATACCAAGCAGTTTTTCTCTTCTTTAATTATGTTGATAAATGAATATGCTGTAAAATCCTTGGCTTTCACAGCCACCTCGAATAAGGGTGTGTGTATTAAATGGCCTTTGTGTGGCTGTTTTTATATCTGTTTTATTATTTATATTGTACATTTATCTATTTTACTTATTAATTTATATATATATATATATATATATATATATATATATACTTTTACTTGCTAAACAGATATCCAACAGCAATTATATATTGTATACTAAACAATGCAATCACTGCACTGCAAACTGTCATTCTCAACAAGAAAATCTATGAGTCAGAAACTGTGTTCTCAACAAGACCAATTCTTTCCTTATTTTGTGCGTTCTTGTGTGGTTTGTGCATAACTTAGACACATCTGTTGCAATCATTTGTATTATAGATGTTGATGTTGTATCGGAGCATGTAAATGCATCCCAATTAGTATATGTGCTCCTAAACTATTTGCCCGGTTAACACGCATCAAATGCTCCTAAAATGGCAGCACTGTAGAGCTCTGGTCCCGTGGTGCATTGTGGGAAAGCAAGAGCGCCTGGACCTTACCGAGCACAAACTGGTCCGAGCTGTTACTGCACGTCTGCCTGACTTCCTCACTGTCCCATCCCAGCGGGTAGAGAGCACATCCAGAACCAATTAGCAGGCCTGAGCGAGAGAGAGCGAGAGAGTGAGAGAGCGAGAGAGAGAGAGAGACAGAGAGAGAGAGAGCGAGAGAGTGCACATTAGTCATGTTAATGAAGGGCTTCAACAGGACTTGTCTGCACAACTATTTAAAACAGCAGTGACTACGAATATGAAGCATCCTGTTTTTGTATGTTTTTCAAAATATTCTGTAAAAAAAAACAACAACAAAAAAACAGAAAGCCGTTAGCTACGGAAGGAATTTAACACACTTTCTGGCTGAAATGCGTCCTTTGTCATGGCAGGATTTTAGACTGAGAGGAATGACTGGGCTCAGGCATACAGGGGCTAATAATGACACAGTGTGGTGATGGCATTCTCACCCAGACAGAAACTGCATATCCCGATTACTTCCAGCTTATCTGTCAGCGCAACATGAGCCATTGTG
Organism: Anguilla anguilla; assembly: GCF_013347855.1. Classification (NCBI taxonomy): domain Eukaryota; kingdom Metazoa; phylum Chordata; class Actinopteri; order Anguilliformes; family Anguillidae; genus Anguilla; species Anguilla anguilla. Next base: position 33,614,025 of record NC_049212.1, read on the forward strand.
ATGGGTGTTCATCGAGGAATAAATCACATTCAGAAATAATAATGGGAATACATAGAAATGGCAAACATAGCAGCAGTAGCTAAAAACATATGGAGGAAATAAAGTTTTTAAGCTAATCTAATTGATTTTTTACAGAACCATCAGGCCCTGCATTTCTGTTGAACTGGCCATTAAGAGTATGTGTGTATACACACACACGCACGCACACACAAAACATGCCCACACCAAGCCATCTGCAAACCTCTGTTCAGCGCCACCATATTGAATAATAGTTCCTCCTCTTCAGTAACTTCCCCGAAAGTAGCCAATTAGCACCGTCTCCCATCGGCTATTTAAGAAATACTGCGACTGGTTTGGAGCGCTGCACTCAGAGGCGGCGAAGATAAACCCGTTACTGACGAAACCGCCATTTCCTCGTCACGGGAGGCAGACACCGACACTCGAGCGGAGTCGCCGGCGGGCAGGTCCCAGTTAATAACGACTCGTCGGACTCTCCGGTCCCGTTTTGGGGGGGGGGGGGGGGGGAATTGGAGCGTGGGTCTCCGCAGTGAGCGACTTTGCGATCGCATTAGCTTAATCCCGTTCAATTTGCCTCCTTTGCCGCTATCGGTTGGGGGAGAGAGAGAGCGCTGGGCGGAAGCGGCGGGGGGAGATAGCCGGGCGGCAGACGGGCCGTCTTATTACACACCGGGTCCCAGATAACAAGACCAAATTAATCCATGGCCTAGTGCCGAGCCAGAGCCCCCCGAGAGAACCACTGACATCTGAGAGGCAGGGGCCCAGAATCTGTTCCCCCACACACACACACACACACACACATCATCTCTCTCTCACACATGCACACACACCCGCACGCACCATCGTGCTTCCTGCCACACGCACTCAAACACCACCCACAAATCAAAAGGACAGCACTCCAGGCAAATGATGATGTGGGCGAGAGAGCGACTCTCAGTGGGTTTAACATTCCACAGCCACACACTGTGCATGTACACAGTGCCTCTGGGTCAGCTGGGTCCACCAAAGATGCGTCTGGAAAAGTGTACCAGGGCTGGCGAAAATGACATTTCAATCCACTGCATCCTGAGTTCATGAAAAGTATCTGGACACCTCTTGGTCTGGAGCTGTTTTCCTGGGCTTGGGCTAGGCCCCTTATTTCTACAATTCTAGTTGATTCTGTGGTTCCCCAACAGTTTGGGGAAGGACCTTTCCTGTTTCAGCACGACAATACCCCCTTGGCACACAGCGAGGTGCATACAGAAATGATTTTGTTGAGAACGATGTGGAAGAACTTGACCAGCCTGCAGGGAGCCCTGAGCTAAACCCCATCCAAAATCTTTGGGATCAACTGGAGAACTGTGAGCCAAGCCTAATCTCCCAATCAGCGCTCGACCTCACTAATGCTCCTCTGGCTGAATCGGAATGGAAGCAAATCCCTGCAGTAATGCTCCAACATCTAGTATAAAGCCTTCCCAGAAGAGTGGAGGTTGTTAAAGGAGCAAAGGGTGGACCAACTCCATATTAATGCCCATCATTTTGGATGAGATGTTGGATGTCAGGTGTCCACATAAATAAAAAATAAAATGGTTGAGCCTGCAGCCAAAAAGACATGCAAGCCACATCAGTCACACTCTCACACACACACACACACACACGTACAAACACACATACACACACACTGGAAAAGTAAGTTGCATTTCCCACTTCTAATTGTTTAATGTCATCATTAGTTTCGCTGCCTGTGTCCCCGGCTAAGTCTGTACTCGTAATTAGACCTGAAAATAAATGAAGGAGAGAGAGACAGAAGAGAATGTTAATAATGTTAATCCCCTTTTCTCTATCACCGAGAGCGGATTCCCAGTCAGGTGTTCACAATAGCTACTTTCCATCATTAATGAGCCAAATTAGCGCTGCACTAATTACATTGTCAAGCAGGGTGTTTAACCTGTGTTCTCCTACTCATTGCTGGCCTACGCTGGGGAGAACTGCCTGCCTGGGTTGCATTCACAACACTACAATGGAAATGATGTCCCCAATCAATGTAATGACAGAAAAGAAACAGAGAGAGAGCTCATCAGTGAGTGGATGGATGAGTTGGTCCAGTGTAAGAGTGGATGGATGAGCAGTTACTCAAGATGACCATTTGGTCCAGTGTTCGAGTGGATGGATGACAGTTGGTCAAGTGTTAGAGTGGGTGGATGACAGTTGGGCGAGTGTTAGATTGGATGGACGACCAGTTGGCTGGGTGATTATTGCTGTGGGATCAGGTGGTCAGGAGGAACTGGATTTCTTAGCAGAAGGGTAAGGGCATGCACACCTGAAGTGTACCAGTTATCTACTGTGACACGCTTCAGGAAATGTTCGTCTGAATAAGTACAATGCAAGAAATACTCTGCATTTGGATAAAGGTGGATAATGCTGTCTGCAAAGCAGATTAATGATGCACACACAACAGAGTGTTCTATTTTAAATGTACGGGACACTTGAGTACAGGGGCCCACATTTAAAGAGGGGCCCAAAAATCTGTTCCATGCAGGGTACTTACCCAGTTTACGCAGGCAGTCCAGGAGACAGAGGCAAACATTTCCAAACCTTTTCAAGCTGGCAAACAAAAAGAAAAAAAAAAAGTGCCTGTGTCTGCCTCAGATGCCTGCTCTCGGCTGATGGATCTCTTTCCTGCCAAAATCTTTTTCTCCAAGACACACGTTTTAAAGGTCACTGCTCAGTTATTCCAGTTTTGATGTTTAGGGAAGTGCGGAGCTGAAATGAGTCTGACTCATTAAATCCGAACACCCCAGGGGGGAAAAGGGGCCTTTTAGATGTAGATCTTAGCAGCACGTCTTCATCTTTCCCTTTTTTTTCCCCAGAAGTTTCTAATTCTAGCAGCTCAGCATTTTCATTTATTTATTTATTTATTTATTTACTGCAACAGAGAGGCGAGGCGTATACATTAAAAACAGTAAGGGGTGTGTGTGCGGGTCATCATTAAACACAATGAACTTTGATCTGAAATAGATTTTAGGCTAAGCAAAAAAAAATAAAAAATCTTCCCGTTCGGCGTACGGCACGTAAACAAAACAACAACAAAAAAAACCAGTGCGAAACAGCCTCACAGCCAGGGTGCTACTTATTTATTTATTTATTTTTCTGCGGAAATGCATGCGCTGCGGAATATTAAACAAAATCGTAAATTCTCTTTCATGTCCCGCGCTAACGCTAAGAGATAAAGAGGCATGTAATTGGCTTTAATTTCCTCTTGGCACCGGGAGAGGAACAAAAAGCGATGGATGCGTCCCTTTGATCACTGGCTGTACAGCCACGGGGTGCACATCGGAGAGGGGGGGTAGGGGGGGGGGTGGGTCAAGCTTCGGGGGGCCGTCCCCGACCGACAGACAGCAGCATGCACTCTCCCCCGCCCCCCCCCCAATCAGTTCTACACAGTGGGACAAATGGGTGGTGGCCAGACTGGAAAACACAAACAGGCATTCCTCCCCCTGGTGTTGGATTTCTCCCCTTCTCACATGAAGAATCTGTCAGATCGTGACAGACTGACACCAGGCACACGGCAGGATTGCCAAACCATAAAAAGCAAAAACTAGATGGTGTCTGGCATCCATACTGAGTTCCTCAGAGGTGAGGGAATGTGGGAGTTTGTTGACTACATGATCCAAGACATTCTCCAAATTCAAGGGAACTTGATGAGCTCAATAATAATAACAGACAATATTGAGTTGATTCTCCTTTCTGCATGGCAAAAATTAGCCCTGTGGTTCCCAAACTTTTTTAGACAGGCCCCCTTTTGATAGTAGAAATGTTAATGCCCCAGACAACTTTGGTTCCGCTTAGATGCCATTTTCTTTCTGGTCTCTAATGGTTTTTTTTTTTTCACCACGCCTCCCCCCACGCCCACCCCCCCCCCTCCCACACCCCACCCCGAGGGGGCGTGGCCCCACTTTGGGAACTACTAGTTCAGTCAATAGATTTGCTTACCGCAGGCATTTTAGGTCAGTCTGTGTCCGGGAAATCTTAAATCCATCATTTAATTGGGCAGCCCCGTCACATAACCAAGGCAACGGCAGCGCTTATTCAAACGGACAAAAAATATGTAGGCGTACACAGCACATGAATAATATATTCATTCGATTTCTTTCATTCCAGTTTAACAAAAACATTCTATTTTTTTATTTTAAATATTCGACGGTGGCTAATTCTGTCAAATCCCATCCTCCACACTCCGCATGTGGGCTATTGAGCAGAAAGGAGGAGGTGGGAGGGAGCTGGCGAGGAGGAGGAGAGCCTCCGCGCATGGGAATGCGTGGATCTACGCGCCGCGATTAGTGGTGAAGTTACCGGGCCAAGATTTCGCAGGCAGTGTATTGCAGAAGGGGTGGGGGGGGGGTTGTGGCTGGAATTGGGCATCTTTATGCTAGTCTGTACCTTTACCTCATGTAAAATGAGAGCACTGTATAATGCCGTGCACATGACACGCGCTTTGTAAGTGTAACGAAAAACCAGTAAAACCAGCGACCCTCGGGAATCAGAAATGAGTGCCTCTATTGTCCCTCATTTAGGTCACCCATAGACGTCTTGCCAACAGACAAAGGCTTTCCTGCATTTGTGCATCTTGTACAGAAGACCGGTGCTCTTAGTTTCATGTCCCCCCTGGGATTCAGTTCATTCACAGCAACTCTGTTGCAATTTGGTCCCAAAAGTTTTCTAATGGGATTTAAGTGAGGCGACTCTGCTGGTTAAAAAAAAAAAAAAAAAAGAACAAAAAAAGAAGAAAAATGAACAGCCTGAACTCCTTCCTCCTCAGGCTGTGAGTCTAGGCCTGCACTCTACTGGCCCAGCGACAAGTGATGTTATCGCCTTATCCTGTGTCTACAAATCTTTCTGCCAGGCCTAATCTCAGCACTGGCTCCAAATCACATGTACGGTTTGAGTCCAAAAAAAAAAAAAAAAGAAACAGATTGTTTGGTGTACGGTATGTATGCGTTTCTGTACACAGGTGAATCATTTATCTGGACTGCCAGTGCATATTTTCTTCATTTCTTGAGAGTTATCTGCTGTGAGGCAGTCGAAATGGAAAACAAACAAAAAAAGTCAAGCCCCAAATCCATTAACACCAGAGTGATAGATGTTCGGAGAGTGAATGCATTCAATTTTAGTGCGGTCCTGACAAACAGGAAGCGGCAATTTGAGTTTGATTTGGGTTTGAAATCTCGTAGTTCAAAACACGTGGGAGTAACTACACCGGGCAGTTCAGAGGTCCAATATTAAACTAACTTTACATCCTGTTTTGACATAAATTAGCCGGAATATCTAGACTTGCCCGTTAAGAGAGTACCACACACAGCAATTATCTAACATCAAAGGCAAATGACTCCTTCTAGCTACTGACCGCAAACAAACAAGCTGGTTCTTTAGCTGAGAAATAATTCACAGGCCAAGACACACGTGAGGGACCATGTCTGAAGATTAATTAATGGACTCAATATGAGAGGTTGTGACTGTTCAGAATGTTCTGTATCAAAGCCCAATTTTCCCTCTAAGGCCGAGTAGAAGGAAGAAAGAAAGACAAACAAAGTCCTTTAAAGTAATGTTTTTGTGAATTCTGATTTTTCTTTTTCTTTTTTTTACTCCTGGAGGGCTGTCATTAAGAGTTAGAGTTAACTTTATTAGTCATGTTTAAAAACTGAAATGAAGACATGAAATTTGTCTTCTTGGTGCACAGACAGGGAAAAAGACAGAAACAACATCCTACAACATCATACATCAGCAACAACATCATATATAACATTGAAACATAGTTCAATGACTGGCAAAAGTCAGAACGCATTCAAGGTGGCTGGCCCATGTCATGGTGGTCTAGCTATATCTGGTCGGTGGTGAGATGAGACTTGGTGACCAAAGAGATAAGGGAACGTATATGCATGCACACGGACACACGCTCACATGCAAACACAAGATGACACACACACACACATTTACGCTGCTTCACTGAGGTTAAACCAGGGCAGGTCGTGGAGACGAATCTACATTCATACGTGTGCGAAGAAGCATAAAACAGCTCCAACCTCTGACTATAATGCAACTGTCACATTTTCATGCATAAGCATGAATTATGGCGTGTGCCAGATCTGCCATTCTTTAACATCTCTTTCACCATGTTAAAGGAGACACACGCCATACCATATACAGAAGCATAACACGTTTCCAAGCTGCAAGCACCTCTTTACCACACATCCGGCGATACGTACAGTTCTGCGCAATTAACAACAAAAAAAAGAGAAGGTTGTCCAGCTTGACTGGTGATTCAAAAGTGCCTTATTTACCTATATCCTGAAAGTCCCACCCACTCCTCTTCAGAGCTGGTTGATATGGTAACCATAAAGGTCACTAGTTCAAACAGGCGTATGCATTTAATTTGTAGTTCCTTTTCTTCTTCTTCAAATGTAGATATTGGTATCCTGAGAAGGCCTTTTTTGTGATGCCGCACTCAAAAGACACTTCAGGCAAACGCAGTGATCGTTATTTATTGATGAAATTATTTATCTGGCAGATTTCTGCATTGAGCTTTAATAATGTCACTCATCTACCCCCGGCTCAATACATAAGCCTCAGGGCTCAATATCAATCACACGTGCCTTTCCATCAGAAGCCTTTCTGCTGACTCCCCCGTGGGACAGTTCAGTATCTGTCAGTCGTCATGTTTGAATGGCTCTTAGAGGGCCGGGGCCGCAGTCCTGGGTGACCATTCCACAGCCCTCCCCAGAGACAGGAGCCTCAAACGAAACGACACTGGCCGCAGATCACAGTTCAATACGACCGCCTCCACATCCCTGCTCGCTTATTTAAATATGTCCAGGCTCAGAAGCAGGGTAGGTATAAATAACAGGCATGGGGGGGGGGGGGGGGCACGATTCTGTCCTGACTCTGTCCACCTCCGCTTATCTACATGATGCCAAAATTCTTTTTCATACCTTTCGTACTTCACAGGGTGCTGAAGTCTTTTGTCACCCCCCCCCTTCCCCCACCCCCCTGCACTTGTGCACCCCCCCCCCCCCCCTTTGTCTGAGGGAACCCTGAGAACTTGACGTCATGTTCCACTCCCCTCCCCTACTCCATTCAGGTCTCAAAAGTGGGGGGGGAAGGGGGGGGGGGGTGGTTGGGGCAGGGCAGATAGGGGAGGGAGGAGTTGGAAAGGAGAGGGAGGGAATGAAAGAGACGCTATATTCCTGGTCAGTGTGGTCCCACTCCTCTTTAATGGAGGGTAGAAAAGAGAGGAAGAAAAGAGAGGAAGCCGAAAAGTACATGGGGCGATTATAGTCCCATAAATCATCTAATGAATAATATCAACCTTACACAAATAAAACCTGATTCACAAATATTTTTCGTATCGTATCTTGCAAACAAAATAATTGGTTCACAAGTATGTTTTTGCACTCAAAAACAAATCTCTCCTAAACAGACAAACGTAATAACATATTTTCATTTCTTGACACACATTTTTTTTTCTTTACGAAAAAAAATCATTTGCCAGTGTATGGGCATTCATCTGATTGGCTGGAGCAGACTCAGCGGAATAAAAAAAACCTATTTCTGGATAAATGCACATCTTGCTGTGAGGAATGTCTCAAAAATTCACAAATAAACGCGAGCGATTCCACACGAGCCGGGTTATGTGTAAATACACATCCAGCCATAGTCCAGTGAATGCCCATACAATGCTAAATCTTTTCAGAAAACACAATGTGTGTAAAGAAATTAAATTGCATTTGTCTGTTTTGGAGAGATTTGTTTCTGGGAGAAAAAAACATACAATATTTGTGAAGCAATAATTTAGTTTGAAAATAAAAAAATAATTGTGAATTTAATTTGCATATTTCATATTGTTTATTCAATGATTAATGAGACTATAATAACTCCATATAACAGGGGATCGAGGAGGTAGGAAGGAAGGGCAGAGAGAAAGAGAGAGAGAGACAGGGAGAGAGAGAGAGAGAATGTGGATAAAGTGAGAGGAAGAAATCATAAGACAAGCTGAGATCACAACTTTCTTCCTATTGGAAAAAAACACTCCAGACTTTTCCACAGTAAACAGTAAAATTGGGAAGATGTTGCGCAAGATGTTGTGTAAGATTTTGGTCTCTTGAGTGTGTGTGTGTGTGTGTGAGAGAGAGAGAGAGAGAGAGAGAGAGACTGTGTTACGTGTATTGACTTGGAATTTATGCATTACGAGTGAAGAGTACCAACAACTACTCTAATGAGGACTTTTAACATGCAGTTCTGGTGCAGTCGTTTAAAATTACAGGCACGCAAATGCACGGCCGACCGATGTCCAGACACACAAGGAATAAGCACCAGCCCAGCTTAGCAAGCTCAAGTGCAGAAACGTGCTTAATCCTGCTCAAACTTCATCTCAATTTGAGCCCCTCTGCAGTTCGCCTTGGAGGCTTTCATCAAAAGAGAAAATTAAAAAAAAAAAGTCCCTGCTCTCTCAAGTTCAGAGCTGACCCCAAACCTCAGGGGCACTTATCCACTTCTGTGGATCAGTGTGCGTGGGCAAGGCATATTCAGGTTGCCTTACTTGGCTTCAGTTCCATAAAAGTTTCGTAAAGTTGTGCTTTATGTTCACAGTCAACTAAAGTTTGAGTGCCTGGCCACCCACGTACCCCTGGGCTTGCTCGTGTCCATTCCATTGCGACCTTTGCCCCTTAAGCAGTGGTATGATACCCTCGGCTGACCGCAGCCTGCACAATGTTTTGTCTCCCCTAACAATTTTAATGAGATCTGTATAAGAATTCCTTGGAGGAGCATCCCCCCCTCCAAAGTGATCTTATTGATTGTGGTAAAGGGATAGTTCACTTTCTGGGCTAAAGAGTCTGCATGCCTTGCTCCCAATGTTGAAGAGTCTGCACGCCCTGTTTCCAATGATAAAGAGTCTGCATGCCCTGCTTCCAGTGCTGAAGATTCTGCACACCCTGGTTCCAATGCTAAAGAGTCTGCATGCCCTGTTTCCAATGCTAGAGTCTGCACGCCCTGTTTCCAGTGCTGAAGATTCTGCACACCCTGGTTCCAATGCTAAAGAGTCTGCATGCCCTGTTTCCAATGCTAGAGTCTGCACGCCCTGTTTCCAATGATAAAGATTCTGCATGCCCTGTTTCCAATGCTAAAGAGTCTGCACGCCCTGGTTCCAGTGCTAAAGAGTCTGCATGCCCTGTTTTCAATGCTAGAGTCTGCTTGCCCTGTTTCCAATGCTAAAGATTCTGCATGCCCTGTTTCCAATGCTAAAGATTCTGCATGCCCTGTTTCCAATGCTAAAGAGTCTGCATGCCCTGTTTCCAATGCTAAAGAGTCTGCATGCCCTGTTTCCAATGCTAAAGATTCTGCATGCCCTGTTTCCAATGCTAAAGAGTCTGCATGCCCTGTTTCCAATGCTAAAGAGTCTGCACGCCCTGTTTCCAATGCTAAAGATTCTGCATGCCCTGTTTCCAATGCTAAAGAGTCTGCATGCCCTGTTTCCAATGCTAAAGAGACTGCATGCCCTGTTTCCAATGCTAAAGAGTCTGCATGCCCTGTTTCCAATGCTAAAGAGTCTGCACGCCCTGTTTCCAATGCTAAAGATTCTGCATGCCCTGTTTCCAATGCTAAAGAGTCTGCATGCCCTGTTTCCAATGCTAAAGATTCTGCATGCCCTGTTTCCAATGCTAAAGATTCTGCATGTCCTGTTTCCAATGCTAAAGAGTTTGCACGCCCTGTTTCCAATGCTAAAGAGTCTGCACGCCCTGTTTCCAATGCTAAAGAGTTTGCACGCCCTGTTTCCAATGCTAAAGAGTTTGCACGCCCTGTTTCCAATGCTAAAGAGACTGCACGCCCTGTTTCCAATGCCTAAACTGACTGCTGACTGAATGGAGACCACAAACACCTGCAGAAACTGTGGCCATACAGAATTCGAGCTCGACACCCTTGAGGTAGACCTTTTTAAAGTGATGATCTTGAGTTGTGTTGAACTGTATCGGGCCTGTGGGGGTGTTGAATACAGTGTCCAAAAGAGAGAAGTGTTGAGTGGGGGGCCGTTGGGGAGGGCACAAGTGATGGAAGATCATTTAAAGGGTTAGCAAGTAAAGTTAGCAAGTAAGTCTTAAAGAGACAGGTGCTGATATATGTGCTGTAGGGTATCACACCCCACAGTGTTAAAAATCAGCGGTTATGCCGAGCCTATTTGAGGCGCAAAGTTGCAAAACCCTTCTGCAGTGGGAGTTCAGACCGAAACAATAACGTTCACACGTTCTAATTATAGCCACCTCCAACTGTCTGGGAATGTGCCTTTGGCTTTCAGAAGGAGACTGGCTGACAATCTCAGATTACCAATGGGTCACCATTTCTGCTCATGTTAGTCATAATGACAACATCATCATCGTCAAATGGCAGCAAGAAATAAATCCTTCTCTTCGAATGCACACTGTATAATTTCCAGTAATTTAATTAAAATCTGTTTAACAGAGTACATTATGATCCCAAATGGGACCATATATACTCTGTTAGATTTAATTCAACACTGGACGTTTTATTGTGCATTCGGCCACAAGCCATCCAGAAATGCAAAGAGTGTAATATATGCCCAATGCAGCATCTAAATTCAAGCAAAAAAGCATTTCTGTCCAAAAGCAATTTATAAGCTGGGGGGAAAAAGTGTATAAAATATGCATGAGAACATAAGGACAGGAAGGGTTTTTTTTTACCTCTTAAATAGCCTTACAAGGGCAGGCACTGTCCAGAAGGGTCATTCTCATCGGTGGAAACCAGGCCACCGGATATCCCGCTGGGATACGAGCCGCTAAAAGGGCTCAACGATTTTTCCAACAGGCCAGGGAATGTCTTAAATATTCTGACAGTGTAAATGGTGATCTGCCATCTGAGACACGCCCCAAATAAACCTGGGCCTAATTAATGATCCCCCCCCCCCCCCATATGGCCTAAAGCAAACCTGCTTGAGATCCCAGCACACCGACTGTGATCCCATCACGCTGTTTGAGACCCCATCACACAGTTTGAGAACCCATCACACAGTTTGAGACTCCAGCACACTGTTTCAGATTCAAGCACACTGTTTAAGACCCCAGCACACAGTTTGAGAACCCATCACACTGTTTGAGACCCCACCACACAGTTTGAGACCCCATCACACAGTTTGAGACCCCAGCACACTGTTTCAGATCCAAGCACACTGTTTAAGACCCCAGCACACAGTTTGAGACCCCAGCACACTGTTTGAGACCCCAGCAAACAACAGGCACCTCATTGACACCATCAGAAGAGCGTCACTAAAACTTCTTCAGCTCATAACCCACTGAAGCAAGTGAATGCAATTTCTGTGACCTAACGTATATTAAAACATAGCATGTCGTTCCTTTAAAAACATCAAAACAACTGCACGTACACTGCAACAATGAACTGGTACAGTGTTGTCACTGGTGTGAAAGGCAACAGAAAACTGATTCTTTTGAGGGGCATGTCCCACCCTAACCTCTCCTTGCTCTCACCAGTGGGCCCTGGCCCCCTATTTGGGGCCAAGATGTCCTCCAAAGGGCAATAGCCCATTCCCCAAAGAGAAGGCAAGCTATAGGGGAACACAGCTGTACAGGCAACCTCTGCTCCGGAGGAGGCCATCCTGGATCAACAGCACCTGCCACTCTCAGATAGCTATAGTCTGTTCCCATGGGAACAAACCCATGTGACACAGGCTCAGTGCCCTAAGACAGCCCCCCTCCACATACATGCATAGTCAGCTCCAAGAGAGTGATGTCGAAAGCTAGCAATCACATAAAAAAGGGCCTGTAGATGCAAGATACATTTTCAGCAAACTTATTTTGGTCCTTATTTCAACAGCAGGTTTTATCCAAGAAAACATTTTTTTTCTGACATTCAAATTCTCTTTTGACAAGCTGCCCATTTCCTCAACGGCATCGCTTGTCAGTTGACTTATGAGGCAGACATCTGATGGTGGGAAACTACCGGAGAGTTGGAAGAAACAGAGTGGTAACAGGGGTCTAAGATAAGCCAGAAGAAAGAAAAAAAAATATAAAAAAACAAGGAAGGGGGAAAAAAAAAGCGGTGCATTCCTCGCGTGGCAGTCAGCTGGCGTTGGTTCGTGGGAGAGGGGAGGGCTGCCCTGACACTGTGGGAAAATCAGCCCTCCGCTTTCCCCCGGCTCCCAGAAGACCCGCGCCGGCCTCGCCCCGCCTTCGGCCCCAGAGCCAGAAGCCCTCCGCGCCTCAGCCGCGGCTCGGCTCCCCCGTCTGAAATTACAACCTGACCTTGCCTATCGCCCCTCCCACTCCCGGGGGACGCGTGGAGGTGGAGCGGCAAAACGGAAAATAAGGAAAAATAAGCGACCGTGCTCGCGAGACAGACAAAAAAAAATCCCCCGTTAAAAAAAAAGAAATAATTGAATTTTTTGATTTTCTACCAGTGTTCCACATACGTGTCGCTAGAAGTATACCGGTTTTCCTTGCTGAATTGAGCTCCCGGGCTTCGCCACAATGGTGTAGTTTTTGTATTTGTGTAAAGTGTGAGACCCACCCATAAAACGATGTGACCAACAAACTGAGGAGGTGCTACTGAGAATGTGGGGAACGATTAAGGGATTTGTGCGAAAGGCTTGGAATTTTGGCTGATGTTCGGTTGCTCGCTGACATAAGGTGAGTTTCAGTCTGACAGCGAGACGTGCGGGAGAGAGCTTTACTCTCTGCTAAGAGATTCCTGCAGTCAATCACTCCATTTGCTCAAACGTATGCAGCAATGCAGGATGGGAAAAAAAAGAGAAAAGTTCAGATGAATGTCTGCATCGCCTCAAGACCGTGTTTCCTCTTTCAGGACACTTCCTGAGGCGGACTCGCATTTCCACAGACAGCGTTATCGACAGAGGCGGGGGAAGGGAGGGCCGAAATGAAGGATGCGTCGAGCGCAGGGCCCCGTGAAAGCGCTGCGGTTCAGCTCTTTTCCAGCAGAGCCCACTTCCTGCTCCTGACCTTTGATGGAGCCCAAGCCTTAAGCTGCGGTTCTTAAGAGTCGGCCATTAGCCTACCCCCCCGCGATAGCATTCATAAGCCGGATCAATGCGCAGAGCCGACATGAGAATATTTATTTTGTTGTAAATTACTTACAGCATCCGCTAATGAGGCAGGAGGGTGTGGGGGGGGGGGGCGGGGGTGGGGGGAGGGAGGGGGGCATGAAAGTCATGGCGTACAGGCGTAGGAATCCGTAATTATTTCCAACGCACGTCCTTTTCGTTACGGTCGGAATTCAGTTCTGAGCTTTTCCAGCTGTTTTTCATTTCAGCGGTGGGGCCCCGGCTCCTCGGCACTGTAGCCCGCGGCAGTGACATCACAAAGGCAAAGATTAATAAGCACACTCCGCTTTTTTAACAAAGCACCGCTGAAGTCATCACTCAAAACTCCAACCCTCTTCATGAGCAAGAGAGGCTGAACAGGGTTCTTAAGCCTTAGTTTCGCTATCGCTAGTTTGGGCCCAAAAGAAGCTAGCCAAGCAAAAAACATGCCCCTTAGGCAATAGCAAGGAACTGGCCACTGTGACACATCAGACGTTTCCCCCGAGGGTGTTGGAGGAGAATCCTGGCAAGAGGAACGCTCCCAAAAGACTGTGGAGAGTGATTCTGCAGCCTCCAGTGCAAGAGTAACTCCCCTCTGCACACACAAAGCGTTCCTCGTTCGTGTCTGAAAACGGGCTTCTTTCAAATGTTCTGCCTTGATCATATCTAGCCGGGTCTGGTTATTCCAAGCACTGAACCTCGTTGTCTGAGAGGGACGATATCTTGTTCAGCAGGGTGAGTGTCTCTTTCTTTTTCAAAACTGAAGCAATCAGGACAAGTTTGTCAAAGGAAAAAGGCAGTTTGGAACCAAACTCCCATCTTATTGCCTTCATTCTGGATCTGCGTAAAGTTTTAAAACAGCCCCTAAACTTAGCAGTCCGTCTTCATGGGAAACCGATGACACCGTCCTGCATCCACGTGATGGCAACTCTTTATAAAGCAGTGCAAGCATCAAGGAGCAATTTCCTGTCACACCGGCTCCGACTGCACAGACAAACAGAGCATCAAGATGCTAGAATTTTCCGCCAGGAAAAAAAAGGTCACTCTGTTCAAGATGAAGCACAGCCTGACATTTCATTTGTGGCAGCCTTGTTATTTATGTGCTCAAGGATTACAGCGTCAAATAAAAAATAAAAAAAACTATTAAGCTCAACCATGCACTGATGCTTTGGGAGTAATTACAAAGAGCAGCCCTGTACATGAATTAATATGAATTAAATTTGCAGGACAGGTTCCCCCTTATCCTTGAACCCAAGGATTACTTTCCCTTGTCTGTCTAAAAAATGCAGCTTTGCAGATTTGAATTTAAAATTTCCATTTTGTAACTGTGCAAATTTTTAATTCAAATTTTCTCACGTCATGTTTTCAGCGTTTAGGACAGTCTCTTTCTCACAGCCAACTACACAGCTAGTATTTTCTATGTCTAGAGGGGTGGGGGTCTAGGCTGAAAGACGTTTTGACCAAAACGGACTAGGCTTACCCAAATTTAGCTCAGGTTTTGACCTGGATATAGCCTGGCTACATCCTAGAATACTTTCACTTTTCAACAAAATGTAGCCGGAAAATGTAATTTCACCCGAACACCTAGACAGCGTTTCACCGACTTTCCACCACAGAAATGTTCACCGTGTGTTTACAGAAGCAGTTAAGGTTTAGTACCTTGCTCAAGGGTAAAATGGCAGTACCTAGTCTGGAAATAGAACCCAGCACCCTCTTGGTTACACGTCCAACTCCCAAAGCACTATACAACACTGCCACGCCCATCATATGTATACCATAGGCAGGAACTCTAATTATGTTCCAGACAGCTTCCCTAATGACACAAATGAAATGGTACCATCTCTGGGGCCTTCCCATTGTGTTTGCCTTACAGTTCCTCAAGCACACATAATATCGCTTTCCATCCCGCAGCATTATCTCATATTATCTCCAGTAAATTATTTTCCACGCCAAAGGGAAGCCATGCCAGAAGAAATCAAGAACGAAATTAGTTACAAATGAGCAATTTGGATATTTGTATGAAAAGAGACAGCGCACGCAATTGCTTTCGTTCTTCGCTTCTATTTTCAATCCGTCGTTCCCGGTAATTATTTGTATGTATTCTTTCGAGGACCACTGGGCCTACCGAGACGCAGGAGGAAAAAGTAGGCTAGATGACAGCCCGACAAGATTTTTTTTTCTTCCACTTCACATTGGGGAGAGGATTGTTCTTAAAAGTGCTTGGAAAAAAAAAGCAATTTGGAGAGAAATTTATTATTTTCTTAACCTCTCCGTTCCACCAGTCAATTTACGAACGGCAGGATCAAAGGCTTTGGAGAGGCCGCCCGGGGGCTTGTCTTAACTAACTTTCCACGGTGTTTATTTCTTCTTTAACTAGAACACGCAATATCCTGAGACATGCCCGAAGGCTGCTTTCATGGGCTGCCCAATTAAATCAGTATATTAAGTGACACACCTTTGTTTTTTCTGTGTTTTAAAAACATGTATATTAATATTTTTGTTTTGAATATTCCAACCTCCTGTAGTTATATCCTGAGGCAAGACAACTAACAACCACAAAAAAAAAAAAAAAAATGAGAAGAATCTGCCATGAAAGATTCTGCAAATGCCACGGAAACCACCGCGGGCCCTTCGACGCTAAGCACCCACGTTTCAGCGTCGCCATCAGATATCGGAAAAAAAATGACACAAACAACGCGCCGCGAGCCGGCTCAACCTACAGCCCCCCCCCATCCCCCCCCAGTTTCATTTTAGCGTTGGCGGCAGCAGAGACGCCCAGCGCGAGCGTTCCATCGTCGCCATTGCCGTTATTTTTGGCTCACGTTCGTCAGGGTTGCTGAAATTGCCCCTCCGTCCCCGTCACAGGGGGTGACAAATCCGGCCGTTTTAACAGGATCCCTGCCGCCGTTCCGCTGCCCCGCCCCCGAGCTGCTCTTCTTCCATCCGGAGCCAATCAGGTTGGCCGGGGCGAGCGAGCGTCCCGGATGACTGCTTATCTGCTCCTGTCTCCATACCTCCAAGACCGCCGGCCGGGGTACCTAATTAATCCCAGGGAAGTCAGGCTGATAAAGGGGGAGGGGGGCACCGGGCGTCCTCACGGTCCTGGAGCAGGCTGGGCCTGGAGGTCCATCAAAGCGCAGCTCAGTTCCACTACCTTCAGAACCCAACAGTCTCTGAGCACGCTGGCGTTCATACATTAAAACCTCCTCTATGGCTTTGGGCAGTGGAAAAAAAAACCCAGTGCTGCTGCACTTCTGGGAAATAGAATCCAGAAAAATTCAGAAAATAGCTTGAAATGAGGAATCAGTTAAGCAGTTGGATGGTACATGATGGCCAAAAAAAAAAAACCAGGAGCATGTGGACACGCCTTCTGCATTGTCTCTTCATCTCATGAGTACATGAAGGCTACAGAACCAAGCATTCCAAGGGGCTGTTTACACGAAGTCGGTTTTTCAACCAAAGAATACGACACAAAGCCATCAAACGGACCCAACTACGCATGTCTATAAATTATTTAACTCAAACATGTGAAATGCGTGTGCAGCACGCTCTGGTGATCTTGCTTAGGCGCTCGCCAGTAGTGACACAGTCTATTGAATATGTATCAGATCTCTTTAACCTCTGCCCGTAAGTCAGCGGAGGCAGTGGAGCTGTATTGTACTGTGACATCTTGCTTTCCTTCGGGGGTAATTACCTTTTATTACGGTATTTCTCTTTGTGCCTCGGCCCTGTATCGATTTCACCGAGGGGAGAGGGAAGGGGGCAGACGCTGGGCTCTGGGTGTCCTTCGCGAGGGCGACGCGGCTCAGTGTCAGACGAGGGAGGAGTGAGCGATTACAAACCCAAATCTGTTACATCGGGGCCTCTCACGGCAGACCACTGGAGCTGTGTGTGTGTGTGTGTGTGTGTAGAGTGTGTGTGTGTATATATATATATATATATATGTCATATATATATAAAAACTTTGAATAAAAAAGTTTTAGTTTAGTTTTCACTCACGATAATTACTGAAAGGTCATAAAATGGGTTACACGGAGAAAAGGTTGGAGACAGGAAGTGGGCGCAGCTTGAGTTCCTCTTTACTGGAAGCTGCACAACGGCATTATTCACGATTGCGTGCTACATATTCAAGTGAGAAACATCTGGATGCACTTGGAGCCCATTTCCCCACCCAAAAACCCCAGAGTGCTGCATCCCAGAATGCAACAGTGGGGGTGACAGGGGAGGGGGCCTCTCCTGAATTCTGCTAAATTTTCAAGACGGAGGTTCAGCAAAAACAGATGCTCAACAAAACAATCAAAAAACAGAAATCCCACAGTTCCATGTCATGGACAGCCTTTTTAAAAACACATTTAGTGCTGTCCACTTGAGAGGGCTTCCTCCAGCGTAGTCGTTTCCACTGGACTGCACAGCTTAATGAATACGATCTATCAATTCATTGTTCAGGCGACATCAACTCAGCGTCCACTGGCTGCTTTTTTAAATTTTTATCACTTCCTATAAAACGGAAACAAAATGGCATCGTAATGTCATCTTAATGAAGACACAAAAAAAAACTTGAGTACCTCGTCAAAAGGAGAATACTTACAGTGTGGAAATAATTTGAGGAATGACAAGCCGGGAAACCATTATTACGCTGGTTATTTACACCGTAACGGGTCCGGGCGAAAGATTAAGAGGCCATTGAGTTTTATTGATCGCAGTAAACATGCCCCTAGGCCAGACTCTGGCGCTCCTCACTGCTCACAGAAATCCGTTATTAGAGACCCACGGACGGACAGAAATACGGCCAAGGCCGAAGGATGAAGTTAAAACGACTCAAGAGCAGGAAGCAGGACTCTCCGATCATGCAGAAATATAGAATAGAATATTCTGTAATGTAGATAATACAGATCAAAAAACGGAATATGTAAAGCAGCACGATGAACTGTTATTGAACTGCTGATGAACTGTTATCAGTTATTAATGCATCGTTATTTTCCACAGTAATTTCCCAGCTTGCTCTCCATATGGGTTTTTCCACTGAAATTCAGATAGGGTTACAGGGCTAGAGATGGGATCTCAATTCAGTAAGCGACATAGTGGGGAATCGAAGCCCAGGCTATGGGCCTGAATGGGGAGGGGGGGGGGGGGGGGGTGGGATGAAGAGGTGGGGGGTAGTGTTGGGGTGAGGGGAGGGGGTGTTGCATATGGCTTCAGAGTCTGCTCCCGTATGGACTACACCGCAGGGTCTGTCCTGTCCCGGGATTTAAATACATCCACGCAGCACTGTGAGAAACAGAAGCTTTCTGGCACTCGTCCCAACAAGACAAAAGAAAAAATATCAACTCTGACAGCATACTTGTCCACATGCTGTATAAAGCGCAAGCAAACTACACGTTTCAAGCAAAGAAATGAAGACATTTCCAGAGGGGGTCTTTAAGCAGAAAACACACCTTAGCAATCAGAGCTAACGCGGCACCAGGGGGCCGTTTCCATGCAGTCGAACGTTACTGGCATGGCCGCCCGCAGTTTCGCCTGGATTAATATTGATTTGAATGTTTCTGTGATCCGGTATACGGCTGCCTATGGGCGTACGATAAAGTGTGCAGTCCCTTGCTCGAAACCCAGACCAGCTTTCTGAGGACCGAGAGCTCGGGCCGTTGGACGAAGAGCAAATTAATTGCGCTCCTCCACAAATCACCCAAAGGGCCTGTTTCAGCCTGCGTCCCCAGCCTCGCCTGCGACCCGGGAATACGTCTGCTTGAAATAATTCCATGTCCAGGGCCATAATTTTCTCTTTTCAACGCCCTGTTTTCTCCCTGTCATTCCATTCCCCCCCCCCCCCCCCCCCCCCCTCCCCCGCCGCATGGGGGATTCTGTTAGTATCCACTGCATATATTAGGGATTCCTCACCCCCCCCCCCCCCCGCCCCAGTCTGTGGGAATCGGGGTTCTCCTGGCCATGAACAGACAGAGAGCCCTGCCCAGCAGTCAGGGTTGACTACCGTTGGGATAACAATAGGAGCCCCCCCCCCCAAAAAAAAAATTAAAAATAATAATAAATAAATTGTCCCACTGCTACAGCTTAGTGTGGCTCCACAAATAAGCTGATAGACAGAGAGAATGTGCGCCACCAGGTCCAGCTGTGCACACGGGCTGTCTGTTACCATTATGGGAATGTGTTATACCATACCTTATAAATGATGTGCTGTGCATATTTTTACAAAAAGATGCAAAGGTTTTGGGGAGCTGATATACAGAAGGAGGTTCTTTTCACACCCCCATTTCCCCCTCCTCACACGCATGCACGCAGGCAGGCAAGCACGTGCGTGCACACACACACACACACACACACAGCTCCCCGGGGAAGTGTACCACAATTTATCGCCCATAAACGAGTATTGTTCACTGTTGCGAACCAATTCTCCCCGCGAGTCGTAAAAATTAGGAACGAGTCCGGGACCCCCTCGCTCAGACTCCATTCGTCTGTGTCCCGCGGTAATTCTCCCCATTAAAATCGATGGCGAGATGAATGGATCGCCCAAACCACCGGGACACTCCGCTGAAAGCTCCGCCGTTTCCTCTTATGGTCCGTGAGCTTCCCCCCCAGTGTGGGAGCGAGAGGCCAATTCTGTGCCCCTGCAATGAATCAGTGCTATTGGAACCACTCACACACCGCGGGCTCTTTAATAAAAACCTATCCTGAAGAGATTCACACCCTTAAATCACGGCGACGAAAAGGGGGGAGGAGAAAAAAAAGGGAAAAGAAAAAATACGGCCGCTGTTGCTCTGGGAATCATTTCTGCGCGGACGCCTGGCTCAGCTTTGTTTTAACTGTGAGGCGGGAGGCCTCGCGCGGAACGGCCTGCCCTCCCTAATCGAATCCAAACTGGAGTTGTGGAAAGCGACGCTCTCCGGTAACTCCCCTGGCGATGATCACAAAAAGGGCGATCGGTCTTCTTGCAGTCTCTGCGGGGTTTGGAGCTGAACCCCTTCCGTCATTTAGGTTCTCCGGGCGCTCCGCGTTTGGAACGGGGCCCGGTGATGTGGTGGGTATCGATCTCTGGAAGTTACCCGTGAATGAACTGTGAACTGACAGCGGCCTGTCTTATGCCACGCCCATTTCCCGGGGAATCGATGCTGAAAACTTAATAAAAAATAAACAAATAAATAAGCAAAGTCCCTAATACCCGCCGTCAGAAGTGTTTATCCTCCAGAGAAATTTAGGTTATCCCCCAAAGCTCTCTTTTGTTATCCTCCATCACATCGAAGGGAGAAGAAGACCCTTTGATCAAGTTCTGCAACTCATTCACACAGATGAGCAAGACCGAGTAATGGGGGGAGGGAGGGAGGGAGGGAGGGAGGGGGCTGGGCAGTGGGGGTGGGGTGGGAGAGAGAAAAGTTTCTCCAAAGTGCATCAGAGGCAAATAAGGAAAAGAGTGAAAGAGTGTCAAAAAGAAACGAGAAAGAGAGGAGGATTAAGAGAAATCCAGCGTGAGTAAACACTGCAGTCTTAGTTAATACGCGGCCCCGTGGTTCAGTGGTTCAGGCGCTGAGCCTGAGCCCCAAAAAATCCAAGGTCTGGTCCCCACTGAGCCCTTCAGCACGGCACTTAACCTGAACCGCTTCACTACATATCCAGCTGTGTAAACAGATAATGAGGGGAAAATGTAAATTGCCGCCATTACTGAATCGAGCTGGCCTCCAGATGAGCTCGCCCGATAAAGCGAAACGCTCGTTGTGATGCAGCGAGCTGGCCTCTTAAGCGCGGAAAAGTTAGACGAGCCGAGTCGAGACGACGGCGCGAGGGTAAGAGGGGAAAGGAGAGCCGAGCGAAGGGGCGTCCAGGCACCCGTAAGAGCGCAGACTGAGTCGCAGGAAGCCGAAAAAAAAACGTGGGCCTCGTCCAAGGTCAACACTCACAGGAAACGCAGCGCGAGCGCGAGGTATCGATTTAGACCTGGTAAAGGACCCAAAATTATTATTTTTTTTTACAAAAATTAACAACAAAAAAAACAGGCTCAGTTATTTATGGTCCCATCGGGCTGCATGCCCGTCATGAACAAAAATAAATAAATAAAAAAAAAATCAAGCTCTGGTCTGCATGGGGCAAGCCGCGTTTGCTGATTCCAAGGGACTGAACCAGCAACGGACTGGCAGCGAAAACAAACAAACAAACAAACAAACAAGCAGCCGTGGCCTTCAGTCATCACAGACAGCAGCTGGCTTACTGGGAGCTCACTGCACTTCAAAGGCCAGCCAAAGGCTTAAAGAGAGAGGAGGAGGAGGAGGATGAGGGAAAGGATACATATTTATGAGAAACTCCAAGGCTTGTCAAAAGGGAAACAATTAGCAATCCTCACAGGGGGCGTCCTAATTAAGCCGCGGCCCCAGGGACCCGGAGTGGGGGCCCCAAGGGTTTAAAGATGGGATGGGGCCTGGGAAACCATATGAAATAAATAAATAATAAATTCACACAAACGAAAACCACAAAAAATATTTTGTGGAGCTGCAAAGCAATGGTCCGAACAAAACAATGTGATGTGTGTATGAGCGTGTGTGCGTTCACTTAACAATTCAAAAGGGAAGGAAGTGTGCTTCTGGAACGGAATCTACAGTTTGTGAGTATAAGCTTTCTTTTGGGCGACTTGGATCCAACTGGAGCCCTACATTCACAGGAACATGCTCTGTTAAAAGAAGTACTGGTTGTTTCATTAGCAAATCACTTCATTACGCTACATTAAATTACATTGCATGGCATTACATTGCGTTTGTTAAGCACGAAACCCTTATCCAGAGCGACGTACACTGTTGGAGAACATAATTACATTCACCTGATTTACATGACCAATAATGCCAGACCTGGCTAACGACATTCCAACACCAGGGAGTATGTGCAAATCAGCAAAGCCCTAAAGCAAACGAGCTATGCTAAACTGAGCGCTAAGCTGGTAAGCCTCATAATGCCATGAAGTTATGTTCCTGATGTCTGGGGCTAGTATCTGACGGAAGCTCATGTCTTGCTTTCTCATATTTGGACCCAGGTTTGGGGGGGGGGGGGGGGGAAGTCTCAAACTGGACTTTAACATATCTGCTTGTTCTTTTGGAAACTGGCCACTGTTTGGCTTAGACTTGTTGTTTGTGAGAAAAATGTCAATCATTCCACTCTAATGACATCATATAGCCTCTTGGACATGAGGCCCATAGTCGCCCTCCTTCCAGCTGATGTCAACATCCAGCAGAACACACACTGCAGTCCAATGGGCTGATTGATCAGACCACGTTCAACCTGCGATACACGGCTCAAAATCCTGTCGAGAATTTTCTCAGGAAAATGAGAGTGAATCGGGACCGGAGAGAAGGAAAAGGAAGGAGAGAGAGGGGGACAGAAATGGAGATGAGAGAGCGAAGGGTAGCGCAGGAACAATCGATGACGGAAAGCGGGAGGCGGGAGCGGGAGGGAAGGTGAGAGAGAGCTGAGCGCTGTGCGCTGCGGAACCCTGGCGGTCTCCTGGGTCCCGCTGGCTGCTCAGTATTCCGCCCTGCTCCTCTGCGTGGGGATTACTGGTCCCTGCAGGTCACAGATGGCAAGGGGGCCCCAGGCTCCCGTCTAAAAGGTCACACGGTACATGGGGGGGGGGGGGAAAGGCAAGCACTGATGCTCCAGGGAACTCATTTTTCATTGCGGCCAAAAGTCTCAGGGGGACTTTTATTTTGACACAGCGTTTCATTTGCTGTGACACAGTCCAGGCGGTGTCATAATCACACTTTGGGTATTGAAGGGTGGCACACTGGGAAATGAAGGCCGTTAAAGAGGTTTAGACTCCCGAGGAGGCCGTTTCACCAAAACCAGCGGCAGGCCAGCATTTTACCCTGATTTTGGGGAGGACGGGGAGGACGGGGGGGACGGGCAGGACGAGTGATTTATTCGCTGCAACGACGCCCATCTATTGAGTTACTGCTGGCAGAGCAAATTGTCATTTTTTATGATTTTGTCTCTTTGGTTTTTTTTTTTTCTTAAGTTCAACCGTGACCCATTTTCTCCCCCCCCCCTCACCTGTCTTTCCAAACAGCGGGGTTTCAAAAAATGTGGATAATTCCCCTCTTAGGTGGCGGTTTCCTGTGACCATACGGCCCCCCCACCTCCGGCGTTGGCTTCAGCACCATGGCCATATGGCAAAGTGCTCCCACAGTGCTGCTGCTGTCGGGGGGGGGGGGGGTCTCATTCCTCTGCCTGCTGGGCCCATGCCCATCGCTGTCTGGGATGGGCTCCAACGTCACCTTACAACCCTCCCTCCCCCCCCCCCCCCCACCCCCACCCCACCCCCCGAAACACAATCCATCACTTCGCCCTGCCTCTGCGTACAAGACACATAAATCTCTCCTTGTTTATCTCACCTGTCCTCTGCGGATCTGCCATTTTCTAAGTGCTTTCCACCAACAACAACAAAAAAAAACAAAAGAAAAAACAACAACAACAAAGGCAGTACTGAACTGCAATGGCGGCATGCTGAAGTTACTCTGGCCGTGCTCAGGGCTTCCTGGTCAGCTCGGCACTCGGACGTCCGAACCGACATTTCGGCGGCTCCTGCCCAGGCGTAGATCGGGGGGGAGGGGGGGGGGGGCTCTGAACCCGGTGGCTTTTTCCGGCGGTGAATCACGTCCGGCCGAACAGCTCCGGACCACGGCGGCGGCGGCGGGCACCGCCGGTGACTGATCACCGCCCTCGCCGTGCCCGTGATGAATGTGGCGCCGCTGGCGGGTGATAAATCCGCCGCATCTCCTGCCGAGAACGCGCCGTTCCCCGCTAACGCCACACATCTTATCGCTGCCGCGCTTCCTGTTGGGCAAACCGATCTCGGCGGCCTTGCAGTGACTGCCCACGTGACAGAATCAAAAAAAAAAACCAACAATAAGGAGCAAGGCCTTCCCTTGGCTCAGTCAAACTCAAAAGCCTTGATTTTTAGGGTTTCATCAGTCGCCAAACAGTTCTTAGCAACGGGCATATTTTTCCATCCATTACTTCTTGTAACTGGGAAATGTAAAGGCTGTAAAAGGCTAGATTACCACATCCCCAGAGCGCAAAGCAGGAAAGCCTTTCAGAGACAGTGAGCCACGTGGTGTTTTTTGACTGACATTGAACATCAGCATTGCTGACCCACAACAGGAAGGACCACACAGAGATCAACAAAATGCCATGCCTACATTACGGTTGCAGGAATGTCCACAGCGAGTACTGTTTATGGTTAAGTTCAAAGGTGAAATTTTAGGCATGGAAAAATAGTGTTTTTTTTGTGTCTGCCGCTGTGGCTGGCCAAAGCATATGTTTGTGCTCTTTATTTCTGAACTTTCATGTTTTTCCATCATATTTATAGCTATGGAGCCTGATTTAGCCCATCCAGCTGCCCTCTCTCTCTCTCTCTCTCTCTCTCTCTCGTGCTGTGTGTTCCTGTGTTTTCTTAATTTTTTTATTCTCCCTCCTGCTGTCATTTACTTCTCTGCATATTTAGAAAAAAAGAGCAAATGGCGAGAGAAGGAGAGAGAGAGGGAGAGAGGAGAGAGAGAGGGAGTGAGGGAGAGAGAGGGGAGAGCGAGAAAGTGAGAGAGGGACAGAAGGAGAGAGAGAGGGGGGAGCAACAGAGAGAGAGAAAAGAAAGGGGGAAAGAGAGAGGGAGAAGCAGAGAGAGAAGGAGAGGGAGAGGAACACCTCCTCACAGAGACCAGATGCTCCTGCTATTTCCGCCAGTGTCGCGGCGGAGCTGGAAACCTGAAGCCGCCATAAGAGCGAAAAACCATTTGGGGCCCCACAACGCCCCCTCCCCCCTCCCATCGCTCTCCCCCTCCCCCTGCATGCACACTGCCCAGTCCCTCTCTCCTTAGTCTCCACCACTTTCCCTGACTGACAGACTGTAAGGCTGGAAGTATGTGAGCTAACTGCTGGGAGGAGGGGGGGGGGGGGGGGGTTAATTAATTGCTCCCCCCCCCAGGCACCACGGCTTTTCCTCGTTGTCTTACATCTCTGCGAGCTGCGCTAATGTGCGCTAAGACAGAACGTGACAACCTCCAGGTTCCGAGAACAAACGACCCAAGCAGAACCAGACATCGGTCTAACCGTGTATCGCTGAAAGGGGAGGAGGTGGGGTTCATCTGTATTTTTGGGGGGCGCTTCCCCACCCAGAACTAGCAGCTGACAGCGGCCAGTGATCCAGAACGCAAAGGACGACTGCTGTGCATTCATTTTGTACCATAAAAATCACAACATATTTAAAAATTATAACAATAAAAAATCCTATGGCTGAAATTCAATGCCAGTTTCAGCCAGAGTCTTTAAGACGACAATGCCGAAATGAATTTATTGGTGAAAAAAGTCGATTTGACCCTCATTTTCCTGCAGGTCAAGCGCCATTTATCATGGTGGTATACCCCCCATGGAGCACAGAGCCCAGCCGAAATGTGCTGTGGGCGTGGGGGCCTTCGATGACTGGCAGCTAATTTAAATTCAATTAAAAGTCTGTTTTTTTTCTTCCGTTCTTAATGTATGCTTTATTCCCTTGCTATTTGTGTCAGCAGTGAGAAAAGCGAAGCCACATTCCTTCCTCCACTGCTGCACCTCTCATCTTCATCTCCCTCCTCGTCCTCTGTCACACGGACAAGGCAAGCCGACCACTTCACAAACGACAAAAAAAGACCCGGAGCAAAAAAATCATACTCGTCACGCGTTTTGGATTTCATAAACAACATGAAAAGGGCAACAATTATGTGGTTGTGTGGAGCCTGATGGCACTTCAGTGTGTGTCTGTTCGTCTGTGCGCAGATGGGAAAGAGCAGTTTGAATAAGGCTGCCTGAACAGCACACGCCATCGTCCGTGCAGCTCGTTAGGGGTCATTTAGAGAAAACAAATGTGCGTTCTTCTTACCTGTCACTGCATGTATTTATTTATTTATTGATGTTTATACTTTTTCCCTTTTTTTCTGCTCTGTGCAGAACGGCCAATCATGTTCCTGCTGCTCCTCACAGCCTCTGTCATGTCAGGAGAGCGCAGAGAAGAATGTACTCTCTCCCTCCCTCTCTCTGTATGTCTCCCTCCCCCTCTCTGTCTCTCCCCCTCCCTGCCTCTCTCTGTCTCTCCCCCTCCCTCCCTCTCTCTGTCTCTCCCCCTCCCTCTCTCCCTCTCTCTGTCCCCCCCCCTCCCTCCCTCTCTCTGTCTCTCCCCCTCCCTCCCTCTCTCCGTCTCTCCCCCTCCCTCCCTCTCTCCGTCTCTCCCCCTCCCTCCCTCTCTCTGTATGTCTCCCTCCCTCTCTCCGTCTCTCCCCCTCCCTCCCTCTCTCTGTATGTCTCCCTCCCTCTCTCTGTCTCTCCCCCTCCCTCCCTCTCTCTGTCTCCGTCTCTCAGACCCTCTCTCTATTGCTTTGTTAGAATTAGTTAGTTAATTTTTCACCTTCTTTTCTTGGTTGGGTGGTTTCTTTATTTTTGTTGCAGATACCAGACTGTGGGGCCCATCCATGCACTAGAACAGTGCCTTAACAGATACCACACTGTGGGACCATCCATGCACTAGAACAGTGCCTTAACAGATACCACACTGTGGGACCATCCATGCACTAGAACACAGCCTTAACAGGAGGATCCACCCAGAAGCTCCAGACACTGCATTTATCATACCAGCTGTCAAGGCATAAATGCCTAATATCTGTCTTTTTTCATTCTCATCATCTTCTCATGGGTGAGACTGATCTGTCTTCTGGCCTCTCCAGTGAAACAGGTTTCCTCTTCGTGAAGGAAAGGGATCAGGAGAAATAGAGGCCTTGTGAGAGAAAGTAATTCCACTTGTCACCAACACGGGACTTTCTGGCTGTATTTGCCATGGCAAACAGCCAAACAATACATTTCTCCGGCCTCTCTCCCTCTCCCTCTTTCTCTTTCTCTCTCTCTCCAAACTTCCACTCAAGTAACAAGAAAAGCTCCAGACAAACGTATGAAAACTTAATCTTCCTCAGTGTCATCCCCGGTCGTACCTGTGGAATTTAGGATTTGGGCAAGCGAAGACAAAGTGAAACGCGTCTCACAGCCTGCTCCTGATCACGAAGCCGCTGAGAGAGTGAAAAAATGCAAACACTGGCTTTGGTTTCTGCGGTGCCGTCCCAGACAGACTGAGGCTGGAGAAGACAAAGCGCTTTCCCTCAACCTGGCCCTGAAATCTCCCAGCGAGAGTCTGTTCTGTTTCTCTACCGAGCTTTTGGCTGGACCGCAACAGCGGGGCCAGCCCTACAAACGCAAATGTCTGTGACTGACTGACTGAGTGAGTGATGAAGTTACACCATTGGTACTGCCAGGTTATGAAGTTACACCATTGGTCGGTCAGATCACGTGTGTAAGGTCCAGCAATATACTAGGTTTTAACCGGGTCTTGTTGTCCTCTTTAACTCCCCATTACTGTCAGGTTGGTATGTGTCAAACCAGTTGAGACACAGCGTGTCAACACAAGTACCAGTAACACTGAAGGACACAAGAAAGAGTCCAAAAGCAGAGAGTTTTCTCCAGTTTCTCCAGTTAGGAAGTTTCTCCAGTTAGGAGAAACTTCGTTTTTTAGAGAATAGATTCTCTGATTTTTACAGAAGTGTTCTGATCCACTGAACTCTGGCTCTTCTGTGGTTTTGTTTGGTAAATCAGTCTGCTTGGACATTCCTTTCCTAAAACAGGAAGTGGAGCAAACAAGCAAAAGAAAAATGAACAAACAGACTAATTATTCCTCATCCCAAAGTCCTAAAGGTCTGTTTGTTGAGTCGAATGTTAAGTGTCTGTCAGAAAGTCCAAGAAAATGGTGGCAAACAGACTGATCAAACACAGTGTGTGTGTGTGTTTATGTGTAATTACCTCACGGTGTGTGCAGTGAAAAAGCTCCCATTCCACACTTTTTGAATCGCACGTCCAGGCCAGCGTTGCGCAGCGGACGGATTTCAAGGCCAGGGTCTGTGGACTGGGCTGGGAGCGCTAATCAATTTGTAGCCCAGCGGGGGCGGGGAATCACCAGGTGGCCCCGCCGTAACAAACCCAGGGCAGCCTCCTCCGGAGCAGGAGAGGAGAGGAGGAGGCAGCGGGGGAAACGCCACGGGCCCGAGCCTAGCGTAGCGCTTATTCTATAACACGCGGTGAAAACTGGCGGCCCATTGGTAGGGAAGGCCTGATGAGATGGAGAGGTGAGGATGAGAAAGTGAGGAAGAGAGAGATGTCTGACTTTCACACGTCTCTCCTTCTCCCACGATAACGTTCCCTCTGTCAGCCCAGGAGGAGGTGTGATGGGATGGAGACGCATTTGGGTATGACCTCCAGGCACAGTGTGGCAGTGTAATCTATTACTGGGGGGGTGGGTGGGTCAGACCAGTGTCTCTCTGTGTCCCCAGAGTAACCAAAAAAAGCCCCTCTCCCCTGTCTGCCTGTCTTGAAGACAGATGAGGGGTGGGTGGGGGGGGTGTGGTTTGGGGCCACGTGCCTCGTACCCCAGACAGACCAGCACGTTGGGGTGGTGGATTAGGTGTGGATCACAGCTGACACCACAGCGACAGGGGGAGGTGGGGGCGAGGGCGGGGTGTGACAGAGCAGGGGGACGCTTGTAACACGACGGAGGAAAATGAAGCGCGCATAATGAAACGCGTGGCCGCGGGGTAAAACGACGCCTTTTTAAAAAGGGTCATTTTTCAAGGGAAGAAGCACGAACGCGCACTCCCTTTTCCACAGAAGCGTAACCTCTGCTCTTCTCTCATCGGAGCGTAATTCACCCAAATGACCTCCCTGCTCCACTGTGGCAAGCCCCGCCCCCTGCTCTGTGCCCAGCCCTGCCCCCTGCACTGCAGGGCAGTTGCAGCCAGATCTCATTAAGGCCCAGTCAGATTCCACCGCCTGTCATCACCGCTAACAGACAACGTGAAAGATCCCTCTCATTTTCCCCTTGAAGTTCTGGTGCCCCCCGCCTCCCCTCCCCTCCCCTCCCCCACCCACCCCTCGCCGTCCCGCCATTGTTGAAAACCGACCGAGGCAAAAAAAAACCCTCCTTCACGCAACAGCGAATCACAGCACCACTTCACTCGCTTATGAAATACAGCGCCCTCCGAACATCAGGAACCCCCCCCCCCCCTCCACCCTCCCCATCTCCATCTCCACCCCCCCTCCCCCCCCCCCCCCCCCCCCCCCCCCCCCCCCCAGCACACACGGAATGGGGCTGAGC
This sequence comes from Anguilla anguilla, assembly GCF_013347855.1. Lineage (NCBI taxonomy): Eukaryota > Metazoa > Chordata > Actinopteri > Anguilliformes > Anguillidae > Anguilla > Anguilla anguilla. The sequence continues at coordinate 33,643,343 of NC_049212.1, forward strand.
GCTCCGGGCCAGATAGGGGTCTAATTATCCTCCGTTGTCATGACGAAGGGCCCCCTGCCGACACGCTTGCTTGAGCTGGAGGGAGAGAGACGGTCTCTTAATGGACTGATGTGGAGGGTGAGGGCAGCGCAGTTAAGAGGAGGTGTGGGGGGAGGTGGGGGGGGTGCTGGTTGGTTGGTGTGGGTGGTGGGGGGGGTGTCAGAGATGACAGCAGGATGAAGGTTAAATGCTGTGTGTTGGAAAACCGGCTGATCGCAGAGAGAGGTGGGGGGGGGGGGGGTACGGGGGCGTCGGGTGGGAGGGGCGTTGGTCTGGGTTGTGAGACACCCTCCCTCCCCCACCAGGCGTTCCGGATGAAAGTCTAAAGTCCCCACCGCTGTCGTTTCTGGCCAGGAATGGAGTTGGGGGGGGCGGGGGCGGGGGCGGGGGGGGAAGCTCAAATGCCGGCGCTTGCCAAGACTGTGCCGGCCGTCATCGGGACGGTAACAGGTCAGCGGTGACAAATGGCCGAGTCGCCGACGGTGCTTTTTCCCCTCCGCTGGATGCAGATCACTTTCACGGATCGATTGGCCAGTAAGCGGCCTCGCCACCGGTCAGGGTTTGTTTTATTACCCTGTCTGCTACCCCCCCCCCCCCCCCCCTCCCCACTCCCCCCAGGAATCTGAGAGAACAAAGCCCCGCCCCAAACCCCCCCCCCCCCCCCCCCCCCCTTCAAGATTGGGCCTTCCGCCACTGCTCTTAAGCCACCAGCCAACCGGCTGGCCAGCCAAGGTTCACAAATGAAATCTCCTGTCGTCTTTGTATTCAGAAACTATACTAAGATGAGCTTGAGATCTTTTCTTTTTTTGTTTTTGTTCATGAGAGCAAACTTCAAGCACTTCAATTTGTATTCAGTTGGAGAGGTGTGTGCTACAGCTCACAGACATTTGTCTGGAAGACTCACACCCCATCCGCCCCAGCCTGCCCCCCTCCCCCACCCCAATTCTGCTGAGAGGTGCATTGTGGGAATGCAGACAGGGCACGGCACAGCCTGACCCTTAAACGCGACATTCCATTAGTCTCCCTTCACGGATCCGCAACCACCGCGGCCTGCGCTCCGCTGTCGCCGTTCGCCAGACAGCCATAAACGTGCGCGCTCAGTAATGTAATGGAAAACAGATCCCTGTGTTTTTTTTCCCTCTGTTTAAACCCAGAACACAGACACCCAGAGGCACTACACGCGCGCCACGCCCACTCCACTTCCATCTTTCCGCGCGTCTGTTTTTCGCCCTCGGGACGCTTCGGCTTCGCCGTTCCCGATTTTATTCACTCGCTGGAAACCGCTCGTCGCACGTCTGTTCCCCCCCCGCAGCGTCAATTACGAAAGCGTGAGCTCGACGGCGTCTGCGGGGCGTTCCGCGCGCTCTTACCCGGCTCCCGAACGCCGTCTGAGGGGACGCGGGCGCGTCTGAAATCACAGAGCCGAAACGCTTCGTTCGAGCTTTCTGAAGGGACCAGACTCGACGACAAGACGCCGCCAAGAATATAAAGTTATTTCAAGATGCTGTTTTGAAAAGCTGCCGCCCAGAAACACCAGCCCCCGATCCAGGGGGAAGGCGCCTGAGTTGGAGGAGAAGGTACAGGAGGGGGCGGGGGGCGGGGGATGGGATGGGGGGGGATTCTTCAAACAGACAGGCCTCATCTTTTTCATCTTTCTCTCAGTCCTTCTGTTCATCACTTCCTCACAGTTTTACCCTCTTTCATCCCGTTTCCCCTTCATCCCTCTCTCTTTACTCCAGAACACACAAACATACCGCTGCTTTCAATTTGCTACCGAGCAGCACAGTGATACCTCGGATTGTGCAACAAAAAGAAGAGCGAGAGAGAGGGAGAAAGAAAGAAAAAGAAAGAATTGGGAAAACAAAGATGCCTTCACAGACATATTGCATAAGGCCAATACTGAGAAAAACACACTTCCGAATCAAATTTCGACAGAGTCAGAAAACAGACACAGAAGTCTAGGCCGGTGACCTCTGGTTACCTAAGCACTCCCCTCCGCATACCGACAGCCCCCATCCCACGCTTCCCAAGGTTCCAGAATTTTGAAGTAATAAGCCGGTAGACATTTTTTGAAATCTTCGCCATTTCAATTTTGGTATTTTGACCCCCTTGCCTTTAGTGGAGAAGTAATTTCTCATTAAAACACGCAGCGTCTGCTTTGAATCGCAATTCCAGAGACCAGAGAGGTCATAACGGAGCTTAACTCCATCACTTCAATACCTCCTTTCATTAATCAGCCGCACTTCTCCCCCCAACGCAAATCAGGGGACTGTAACACGGACCCAGAGAAGACAGCGGAAGGGGCAGAGGAGAGGGGAAGCAAAAAGACCGAAGGACAGGTTTGTAACACAAGCCGCTCTAAACAGAATGCTCTGGGGTTGCCCTGAGGACGGGTTAGGGGGTAAAAACTGCGATGGGAAGAGAGGGGGAACAGAAGCGCAACACGGAGAGAGCAACGCCTCCCCCTCAGCTGCGTTCGGCACCGCACCTCCTGAATAATGGACGAGCCCGTCCCCCTGCCCACCGTGGCATGTAAGGGGGGTGCCCTTACATGCCACGCACATCTAAGAGTTTGCATTTTTAAATTTAGCTCATTTAGCAGATCCTCTTCGCCACAGTGATTTACACACCACATACAATCCATTAACACAGCTGTGTATTTACTAAGTAGCTTGCTCAAGGGTACAGCAACAGTGCACCACTTGAGGAATCAAACCTGCAACCCTCAAGTTACAGGCCCGGGTTTCTAAGCGTTAGGCCGCTCAAAAGTTAATGCCCAGAGCAAACCGGGTGTCAAAGCCAAAAAGAAAGACAAAGGTGGACGTGCTGACAGGAGATTCTGTGAGCCTCATCAGTCAGAACAAAGGCAGCTATTAAACCTTAGCACCTGACTGAAAACACGATATAATACAAAAATGAAGAAATGAGATTTAATCATGTGATCCTCCACAGTGGCCTTTATTGAAGTCTTATCACCTGCCCGTGGAGCACGAGGATGTTCTGGCATAAAGGCCCCTGTGTCAGACCGTAACTGATGGCCTCATATCGCCATTCTCTCACTCGCTAAATGACCTGTGATTACACGCCCGCGTCTGCGGCAGCGACGCACTCACGCCATCAGACGCCAGGGTGTCCAGACCAACACCACACCTCCAACACTCCCCACCATGGGAAAGGCTGAGAGGGACAGGGAGAGAGAGACCAACACCACCAACACTCCCCACCATGGGAAAGGCAGAGAGGGAGAGAGAGAAAAACACCACCAACACTTCCCACCATGGAAAAGGCAGAGAGAGAGAGAGAGAGAGAGAGAGACCAACACCACCAACACTCCCCACCATGGGAAAGACAGGGAAGGAGAGAGATAGAGAGGTGAAAGAGAGGTGAGTGAGAGATGAAAGACAGCAAGAGGGATAGAAAAAAAGAGAGGAGCGAGATCAGAGTGAGAAAGAAAGATGATAGCAAGCGGTTGATAGATGAAATGAGAGAACAGGCTGAGAGAGGAAGACACAGAATGAGAGATGGAGACACAGGAAAATAGAGAGAGATACAGCGAGTGAAAAAAGGTGGAGACAGACAGAGAGGGCGAGAGAGAGAGAGGTGTTGGGAGAATGATAGAGAAAAGAAGGATAGAAAAAAAGGTGGCGATACAAGACTGGAGAGATGGAGAGAGAGAGGAAGCGTGAGCGAGGGAGGGAGAGAGCGATGAGGCGGTCGTTTTAAATTGCAGAGCCGCAAAGGGACTCCGGTGAGACGGGCTACCTCTCTGTCGCTGGTAATTGGTGTCGGTCCGACGCCTGCCTCAGCGCTCATTATGAATGCCGCACGTGTGAGGCGTGGGGGAAACGGCCATCAAACGCTTGACTCTCAGCGGCCTTTGTGATTGGCCCCCGCTCGCTTCGCGGGGCGCGGACGTTGATCGATGGCGCGTCGTCTCTGTTTCGCGCGCGCAGACGCTTCTCGAGGCCAGCGGCGACCTCCGCAACGAACCCGTCTCCTCGACTGCTGCGACCCGCACCGCCTGCCGTCGCATTGGGTAAAACCGGTCATGTGTCACCAGAGTGTGTCATTAGATTACACGCACTGCCGCCGCAAACAGCATATACTACCGATTCTCGAGCTGCTCGTTAAAAGGAATGGCTCCCTTATGAAATATGTAACTCAGCTGCACTGGGAATTCATAAAACAAAATGGAACAGGCTAGTTCAATTGCATGCATTCCATTACACAGAATAGTAAATGTAGTGTTAGCCAGTTCCGATGCCGGTAATTTATACAGACTGCACTGTTCTCTATGAGGGACAGTGGCAGTTGGTAGCCTGTCCTACGCCAGGACCGATGTGCTGTAATGTACTTCCTGCCTTTTCCGTGAACGTCTGACGTGAGGCCATGTCCTTTTGATCATTTGTTCATTCAAACGTAAATCACATTCCGTTTCTGTCAGGTTTTTCTTTTCCTCTTTTCATCTCGTGCAGTTTGAGAGCGCAGAACTACGGTTTTTTTATCTGCAGACAGTACTAGACATTTCAAACTTCCACGTCCCGTATCATAGCACTGCCTTGCTTTACCTCTGTGTTCATTTTAACATGATTGAACAACGCCATTTTAAGTGCTTAGTCAGCTGAACGGCAAAAAGTCTAGAATTGAGCGCTCCAATGGTCACAGCTCAGTTTTGTGTTATTTTGAGGGGCCTGTGGGACCTACCAAGGTTCATGAAGTATACAGCTGTACACAGTAAAGTGTTCAGTGCTGAATCAAATCTTATGGAGTGCATATGAGTCCCGACTGGACTCATTTGTACTCTGATAAATTTGAATTACATTCAAATCCCAGCTTCACTCGAGAGTTAAAAAGGAAAAAAAAAAAAAGTCGCCATTCTACTCTTGAAACCAGACACCTACCAGGTTAAAAACTACGCACAGGACCGACCTAACAGCTAACGACCCGCTCGTGATCAAAGACGCTCAAAAACTGCTCAAGAATTGCAGGCCTTCGGGTCAGGCCCACAAGGCGTGCTCGTCGCCACATCAGTTGACAGGCGGGCGGAACACAGACGAGGGGGAACCAAAGGGCTCAAATCCGGCCCGGGGGGACAGGAAAAGCCGGCGCGCGCGCGACCCGGAAGCGAAAGCTAACTTGGATTCGCGTCGCGGAGACGCCGCCGCTAATGATCAAGTCTTCGCTTGCAGCCGGAGGAGATAACGAGATGAGAGGGACACTGTGCCGCCCGTGGCACGGCCTCTCAGCCCCTGTATCCAGAGCCGGCCTCCCCGACTAATCGCGCGGCAATTACGAGCCCCGGATCTCAATACCTTCTTCAGGAAGTTAGCGCACTTCCTGTGGATTTTCTCCGGGTTATCAAATTATCTCTGCATTGTCTGAGTCAGTGAGCAAAAAAAAAAAAGAAGCAAGAAAGCCTCAATAAAGTGTGAATTCTTAATTGTTTCATATTAAAAAATGTTATATATGATACCTTTTCACAATGTCATTTTTGTAGCAATATCGATTCAATGTGTTTGCGCTCTGTAATTGCTCCTCTATGTGCTATTTTTCACCGGTAGTGTCAGGGGCAACAATCCCATCAAGTATTCAAATGTGATGACGCACGTGCAGGGACTTGCATACCGAACGGAAAACAGCAAGCGTATACCACCACGCTTCAGAGCAGTTACTGTGGAACCCTGGGCTGGAGTCATGGTTACCAGCACCCCTGACGCCGTAGCTCTCCTCTGTAAGGCTGCCACAACATATTATATTTGCACTTTCTGCCTTTGTGTTTGGGAGATATCAGTAAAAATGTGAAATCATTTTTTCTTCCCCCCACGAGTAAGAGTACAATCGGCTCTCAAATGTGAACGACGCCAGTTGGCCTGCTGTGGAAAACTGAACCGTGGTTTGAAGCCTCCTGACCTTGTTCAATTTTCAGGTTGGAATGAAAACTCAAACAAATAAAACAAAAAGCTGCGCTCGAGACAAAGGAAGTCGATGACGGGTTGATCTGAGGAGAAGCGTCCGGCTCTGACAGATCGTCTCCTCGCGATCAAGTGGCAGCTCCAAAGAGACTTACTCGCGTTTCTGTTGATGTTGCCCCAAGACAATGATGAGCCTTTTAAGGGGATGAGTGCTTCAGGCTGTACAAAAGAAAGAGGCTGTCGAAATCCAGCTAGAGTTCCCTCCCCCTTTCGCTGCACAAATATTTCCTCCACAAACGTCGAACGAGGCCAAATTATCGGAACACAATCAAAGAGGCTGCCTGGCGTTTGCTCAAAGCTCTGTGCGGGTGGGTTACATGAACCGCGGCGGCCGGAGAAACTCTAAACCGAAGCCACAGGCCAATGACTGCGCCTCCGACTTCGCCGTGGGGGAGAGAAGCAATAAGGAGCTCTCCGAAGGAAAAGAAGAAGAAGAAGAAAAGAAAATAATGTCGATGAGAGGAACTTGTGAACATACTAGCGGTTATACAAAAAAGAAAAAAACAACAACAAAGTTCCATAGTTTCAGAAATACATGAGGGTTGTTTTGGGTGGTGCACATGCATTAAAGAGGGTGAGATTAAAGGATGACGGCATTCAAACGAGGCGCAGTGCAGAGATGGGGGTGTAATATAGCTGCGCGATGCACAGCAGCCCTCGTTGCCCCGGGTAACGTGTGTGGGACCGGCGGGAACAATGCAGGAACTCAGGCCCAAGTGGAGGCCCTCAAAGCCCTGTCAGTCTCCTGCAACACACAGACGCTTTGTTCCCTTTCCTCTCACCCGATAATAACTGTGTGTGTGTGCGTGTGCGTGTGTGTGCGCGTGTGTGTGCGTGTGTGTGTGTGTGTGTGTATGGGTGTGTGTATGTGTGTGAGTGTGTGTGTTTTAGTTTTTTCATTGAGTGCAGCTTCTTTAGAAGCTCACTACATTCTTATGATAATTGTGATGGAGAGACAGAGAGGGAGAGAGAAGTATGAGAGCTGGAGAGGAAGAGGTTTGAAAGGGGGCTTTCAGTAAGAGAATGTCTGAGGCAATATCTGAGACGATGTCCTAGGCAATATCTGAGACGATGTCTGAGGCAATCCTGTTTCCTGCTCACATCCTGCACTCTCATCCGAAGCTGTGAGCAACAAGAGTCCCCAGTGAAGACTGTGATCGAACACCAGCCAGGTGATGCAAATGCATTTCTGCCCGTGGTTGCTATTCTGGAAGGATCAGCACTTAAGTGTTGAACAGAGTGTGCGGAGGGAAATGGAACATTAAGGCCTACCACTACAGCGCTGTTGCCTCAGCACGACCATTCACACACGGCAGTGGCACTTGAGTCAGAATCATAAAACGCAATGAAAATGAGCGATCGTCACATACAGATAAAACTATGACCGCTGTTATTTTGTGCGGCACGATTTACAGGCAGTTTGGAACACTGCAGCAGTCCACACAGGCCACTTTAAACTTCAAACTGAATTCAAGGAAATGACCGGATAGATGGACACAAGGACTGGAAAAGTTGTTTCATCACTTCGAGGTACTGAACACAGAGAAACAGAAATACGGTAAAGCAAGGATTCCTAAAGTGGGGGGCACAGAGAGACAAATGGGGGGGTGCGGGGGGGTGGGACTTAAAAAAGGGAATCTGACCGAAAAAGGGAAGCCAGACCGAAAAAGTTTGGGAACCCCTACTGTAAAGGATGTCCACCATGTTAGCAAATGTTACAAGGGGTGAACAGTGACACAAAGTACAAAGCATGGCTAACCATCAACAGCTCAGTACGTCTCAGAGCATGGATTTAATCCTCAGGGAAGCTAGACTCTTTGAGTGAGACGTACACAAGGACTAACGTGTTGCATAAACAAGGCTTTAAAAGCACAGCCAGCCGTTTCCCTCTGTATTGGAATAGGACGCCAAATATGGAACTCGGAAACAGTTGGCGGACTGCGTAAACAGACGTACAGAGACGCGCACTAATATGGTAAGACTCAGGCTGATCCTGTCCTGTTTACACTGAACAGGGGACTCCCCCGTACTGAGCATAGCGAAGGTCTTACCTCACACTTTTACGAGCCAAAATCTGTCTGCCATTTTATTTTACTAGCACAGAATCTGCATGCAATCAGCTTTACTGGGGTAGTGTGTGTGTGTTTGTGTGTGTGTGTGTGTTGGGGGGGATTAGGCTGCAAAAATCTCCATTAAAAATATGACAAGAATGTCCTAGATTTATAAAATAAATGCTTGAAACAAGCAAAATTATCTTCTAAAAGAGTGAGATAATTCAACCTGAAATTATGACCAATTTCCCTAAATCAAGCTGAATAATATTATGCACACAGTATCGCGTAAAGTAATTTCTCAGAAAGAATGTTAGATTTTTGGTCTTGATTTAGGATATTTATACCTCAGTTTTTATTTCAGTGCAGGGGAACGGACTGTAGAAAAGAGTATACGCCAATCAGAGGACCTCGCCCCGCCCACCCACGGTATTGGAACGGCTTCCGTAGACTGACCAATGAAAGGCTCCCATAGACTGACCAATGAACGGCTTCCACAGACTGACCAATGAACTCTCCCTCTCCCAGAGCAAAGATGCAACTCATCTCAGGCCAATTCTCATTGACCCCATGCTGGAATAATCAGGTTTTTGAGATCTTTCCTAGAACCGTGTATACCCTTGAGGTCTGGGTCAATGCTGCCATGGAAACAAAGACCTGCAAATCTGCCAAAATCTGCAATTTCTGATCTGCGCTGCTATTCAGAGGAGAAAATAAAAAAAAACATTTCGCAATTACGCAAAACACCGCTGTTATTTATGAAGCCATTTCCCCCTCTAAATAAGCCTAAGCAACTCGAGTGAATGATGACTAATCAGCCTACTAAAACATGCTCTTAAAGTACCAATTTCCAATCAGAAAAATCCAGAGTTTTAAAAAAGCGGACAAAAATCAATTTTGCGGGGACAATAACATCCGCACGAAACAGAGCATTCTGACATATTCTGAGCACGATGCAGAAATTACAGATAGTGCAGGCCATTAAAATCCACACTGCATTTCATTATTTGAAAATGGAAGTACACTTGGATTACGGTCTGGGATTTGTGTTTACAGTACACTAAACTGAGCCACGCATAGAGCATTCTGTGGGATTCGTGGGAATTGAGGAATCACTTGTTTTTAATTACGCACAGCCGGCTGCTACAATACATCGTTAAACCCAGTTTAGCATTTAAATGTCTAATTTGGCTCAGGTATGAGCAAGTTTCAGAGGAAGAATGCGAGCAGATGTCGCAGATTGCAAGCATCTAAAGAATCTGGCTGAAGTTTGGAGAACTCCGGTGGCAAAAATTCTGGCATTTCCCGGAGCGGGACAGAAAAGCGAGGACTTCTGCAGAACATTTTTTCGATTTTCATTTCGGAAGCATAATCGGGCTGGTCTAAAAACTGTCCAGCGACCTCGGCTAGAAGGAGGTAGCACGGGTGTGTTGGGAGCAGGTCTAAACTAGAGGCTGCGTGTAGCAGGGGCTGGTGACTGGAGTGACACAGCCCTTTTGAGAGAGGGGCACAGCGGTACATTCCCAGACAAAAGGGGGAAGAGGCTTCTGCTCGACATTCGCCAGTTATTCTGCAGGATTCTCTGCATTCCACAGCCAGGAGGAGGGTGGCCCTCACAAACTCACAAATAAAATCACACACACACACACACACGCACACACCAGCACACACACACACAGGCGCCATCGCCTGACACATGTATGCCACACATACGCTTGCCATATACAGGTATAAAAACAATGTGTGTGCACTGGCGAAAACACTTGAGACAAGTGCCCACAGCCAATAACTGACACAGTTCAGCCTCAGCCATTCAGACACAGAAACATTCAGATCTCTCGCTCCCTCTCCCTCTCTCTTTTTTTCTTTCTCTCTCTCTCTCTCTCCCACACGCACACACACACACACACACACACACACACACACAAATTGGCCTTAGGGGATGAATAAATTAATAGTACATTCTACTGTACAAGAGACTGGCAAATTTTTCCTAGTTGCCAAAGCCCATAGAGGGAATAGTCACTGAAACAGGTCATTCAAAGACATGAGATACGTACCAAGCCCCATGCTTCTAACAGTCTCTGCTATAATAACCCAAACCTTTCCCCAGCAGTCCCAAACCTTATCACCCAAGCCCGTCCCACACCGCACCAGGCCACCCAAGGCTTAGCACTCCCTGGTCACCACAGGTCAGCTAAAACAGGCGTCTCTCCTGAAACCGATTGACCCCAATGCACTCTGCATCATGGACCAATCACAGCTACTGTTCCTGATAACGCTCTTCTCCCAGTGTTATCGGTGTTGAGCACACGGCCCCCTCTCTGTCTATGGCATTGCCATATATAGCACGTGCTGCTCATTTCCCGCAGAAAGGGAGAATTGTGCGTTTGATGACTTCGAAAGCCACAGCCCAGTCAACGGTAGCATTACACACTCAATAAAACGTGCTAAATGATCCGAAAACCCAGTAGCTTACAGTACATGTCCGGGCTTACAGTACATTTACGCCATTGCATAAGAAGATGTTATAAATTACAGCACTTCAGTGACAGGCACAGTGCTGCTGCCTTGACGACACTTGGTGTACAAAACATCGCTTCAACACGCCGAAAATAGACTCAGCCTGGGTTTACGTTTCAAGGCAACGTGCTCCATTCGGTGGCCAGTGGTCCCCACAACACCCAAACTCAAATTCCTACGTCTCCCCGTCCCGCTCTCTGACCCAAACGCTGCCCTGTGGGCGTACAGCATCACACATCTTATAGACTAACCAGATGTCCAGCTCCTGCTTCCCTTCAGTCCCCTCTTTGCCTTAAAAGGAGGGTCTGTTCAGTAACAGGAAGTTCTGGCCAGAAGCAGGAAGTTCTGGTCAGTAACAGGAGGTTCTAGTCAGTAACAGGAGATTCTCTTGCTTCCAGAAGTCCACTGCGACTGTATTGTACTATATCAGTAATCCGTGGCAAAAAAGTCTTCAAAAGGACACACTGTCTCCCTGCACTGTCCACCACCACCACCAGGTGTTTCAGTAGTTTAAGTAGCTTCTCTCTGCCCTGTTTGGGAAGCGGGGCTGTTAACTCCAGCTGCCTGCCTGGAGAAAGCACACAAGGAGGGGTGGGGGGATGGGGGGCAAAGGGCAAGGACGGAGATGCTCTGTTTTCCAGAGTCCGTCACACGACACCAAAACCGAAGCTCACCCCTGATAATGAATTCACAATAGCCGTGACTGGCGCTGTGATTCCAGAGCAGAAACGGCGTCTGGCGCACCTTTCTGGGTCAGCCTGCAAAGCTGCTGACTGGCTCCTTCTGAGGAAGGGTTTAAACCGCCAGGTCACGCAACAACAGGAGCAGCGGTGGGGCGGGGGGGGGGGGGGGGGGGGGGGGGAGAAAAAACACCACTGATGGAGTGTGACTTTAAAACACATTTTTTAAAACCCTGTACAAGGCATGCAAGTGAAAATGAGAATTAATATTCATTTATTCATCCGTGTCTTGGCCAGTAGCCCCAAGGTGACCTTCAGTGTGCAGGAACCCATTTTAAGAGCCAGGTTATCCCCAAAATCCACAACAACAACGTCTGGCACATTCAACATTCTAACACTCTCTCCAGCAGGGGACTGCAAAACCTGGTCCTGCAGAGCCACAAGCTCTGCTGGTTTTTGTTTTCACCTTAAAATCAGCACCCAATTTGAACCTGAGTGAAGTCAGTTAACTGTGTGATCAACTGCTCCAGTCGCATGTGGCTGTGCATGTTTAACACAGACTCCAGCGTGAACCCGCAACACCCTTCCACCCTTCCAGCTTCCATCCTCTTGGCTAATGTGCTTTATCCAAGCTCATTTTAAGTAAGACAGTGCTAAACGATAGGAGATTTCCCCTGGGCAATGAGGCGCTGGGCTTCCCCCATTCCCCTCAAGCAGACACCAGATAAGAAAGAGCGGCTTGTTCGTCTGGTTTCGGGCGCGATCTAATAAAGGGATTTTTTTTTTCTCTCTGCAGGTGATTAAAGGCCTGCCTCCGCTTAGCCCAAAGCGGAGCCTGAAGAGTCGCTGGGATCCCACATGAAAGGGCAACCCTCCCTCCCTCCCTCCCTCCCTCCCTCAGCTGTCCCGACACAAACGAGGCCGTGACCGAACCGTTTTTCACCGCCGAAACTCACAGAGCGGCAGTGGGAAGAGCTGCCGTTCCATCGGCTGCTGGAGCAGCGCTGTGATTCCCTGGCTCCATCCGAGCTGTTTTCAAACGTCACACTGAAGTGGCTGCTAATAAGAATGAGGGTTTTTACTTCCTGTTTGCACACTGAGTGTGTCCAGTAAAGAGTCACTGTCAATGTGTGAGTGAGGTGCTGTTCTCACTGTTACCAACAGTTTGTGTGACATAGTGGGGTCTCCACTAATAGGAGGTGTTTTTATTACTGTTCATGGGCAACAGCTTGTGTCAGAGTGAGGTCACTGTTGATAAAAGTTTTCCTTGCTGTTTGTACAGTCTGCATATTCAGTGAAGATTCACTGCTATAGCCCAACATGCCCCCTCCCCACTCCATTTGAACTGTGTGTATGTCAGTGCAGAGCCAGCCGTAACAAAGGAATGCAAAAACCCAACGCTCCTGTCAGCAAGAAAGAAGGAAAAAAAAGTATATTTGCTGCGTTCATAGATTCACCTGCTTTGAGGTCCTCCCGGGTGTTCTCAGGTGTCACGAACCAGCTTATGTTACCAGCTCGGGACAAAGCAGCCACAAAAAGCCTGTGTTGTTGCGATCCCACTTTCAAACTCCCCCAGACAAAAGAGCACCACCCTCAGCTCTAATTTATAGTCACCCAAGTAATTTGGCTACTTCTCTCTTTCCCCCCCCCCCCTTTCATGTTGTTTTCATAAAGCTACAAAGCACCTCCAGGCTGCAGGCACACGCTGCAAAAAAAAGAAAGAAAAAAAAAAGAGAGCGAGCTTCAGAGAAGAGAAAGAGAAATCCGGGTAAACAGTGCGTCAGCTGCTACAGCTATGAAAACAAAAGACTTAAAGGACAAAGCGGCCGGAATAACTTTCGCTGTCCGTCCGCTCTGGGTCTAGACTTCCTGTTTGGCTGCGATAATTCCCCTCTGAAGCCGGGATTTCCGACTCGCGTTCCCTGCAGCGCCGGAGCCTGAACGGGCCCTCTTCCCGGGTCGCTGAGCATTGCTTTCTCTCTCATTCTCTCTCTCTCTCCCTCCCTCCCTCTCTATCTCTTTCTCTCTCCCTTTAATGACCCCACGACACTTATCGCAAAGAGTAAGGGGGGTTCCCTGGTGTCCAGGCTAACTTCCCAACCTGACTCTCTCAACCTGCCACCTAATCATCCTCTGATTTGATCTTGTATGAAACAACAAAAAATGATCTCCCTCTCCACCTTAGCTAATGTGTGGTGAGCGTTATAGTGCAAAATGGCTGTCATGTGCCATACAGTGCTACACACTGCTGGTGGGTGAGGTGAGTTCCCCCTCATCACTGCAAAGCACTTTGAGCATCTGGGAAAGTGTCAGTGATATGCAATGTCTCATTCATTCGTTCATTTCCCTCTCGCTCTGTCACTTTGTTCAGTCAGAGACAGAGGGAGGAAAAGAAAAAGAGGGAGAAAGGGGAGAGGGAAGCAGGGTAGTAAGGTGGTTAGGGAACTGGGTACTCTTTCCTTCTCTCCATCCTGTCACAGCTGCACAGGGAGAGATGGAAGGAGGTTGAGAGGAAGAAAGAATAGGAGAGGGAAGTGGTATGGTAGAGTGGTTTGTAACCCAGAGCTTGTACCATTGAGTAAAGTGGTTATGCAGGGCTTCTTAGGTATATATCCAGCTGTATAAATGAATGCTGTGCAAATGGATAAGTCTCTCTAGATAGGAGCAGCTTGAGGGGCACAGAAAGTGAAAGGGAGGGGAAAAGAGCAATGCTGAGAGAGACAGAGAGAGAGAGAGAGAGAGAGAGAGAGAGAGAAATGAGTGAGAGAGACTTGACTTTGACTTTGATGCCTCTTTATTAAAACATCATAGTCAATTCATTAAACTAGAATAAAAATAAGATAAAATAAAGACCAAAAACCGAGAGAAACTGACTACACATGGCTCTAATACACCACGTTCAGTTCCTGTAGATGTTTGAAGTTTGAGTGCCAATGAAATGCACGACATGCTAACACAGCAAAGCCACTGAAACAGATGAGAGAAGATATTTGATTAAAAAAAAAACAAATGAATGTTCTGGGAGGAGCACGCGCGACCCAAAATATTTCCCTTCGACCCAACGACCCTCCTTCTAAATATAGACATGAAAGAGAAACGGCACAAATACGATAATCGTTCATCAGCATCGGGTCTGAAAGGAAACGTTAAAAAAATCGTAGCAGGAGCCTTATTTAAGCCTGATCTCATTACCCAGCACATCCCCTATGAATGGAGCTCATTTTGCGGACGGGGACCGCGGGCTGATGTCATCTTCAGATGGAAGCCGAGCGGCGCTCGTTAAGCCTCGCGTGATGCGCACACCCCCCTAACGCGATTTTCAAACGCGTCCGTCTTAGAGGACACGCGTGATAAGCGCTCGGAAAACAATGAACATTCGCGGGACAAAGGGAACGCTCCACAGCCGCGCTCAGGACGAAGGAATCTTCGCAACACGTTCCAGAACTATGATTCCGACATTCCGACAGGATGCCGGAACTTCCAAGATCCTCCTCCTCTTCATAAAAGAGGATACACCCTTAAAGCTAGGCCTATATCATATTGATATAGTGTAGGGAAAATAAAAAGTGTATGCACATACGTGACGGTACAGTTCCTGTATTCCACAACCCCCATACACAGGGCTACTTTTGAACCAGATGTGCAGACACGCAGACACACACACACATACACATATCTAGAATCATGCATATGCCTATATCTAGATTTTGTGCCCAAATAAGACCTAAGGACCTGCAAGTATCAGACTGGAGTTGCAATTAGTTCAAATCACAACATTTTTTTTAAATCATATTTTTAAAGAAAACACTAAATTAAAGTTTTGCAGGGTGGGCTATATTTCAACACTTCAAGTAAACAGCAAATTTTATGAACATCAACAGAAGGGATTTAAACAGAAGGCTCCTAAGTAAACAGACCAAAACAGATCAAAACAGTGACCTCCTTCTTAGGCCCAATTTTATTTATTAATAGGTCTTTGGCTTTCTTTGCCAGTGAGAGCTGTTACTATGAAACAATGACTTTGAAAGGCTTGTGCTTTACTCCCAAACAATAGGCTCTGCTTTGCAATTCTCCATTTAATCATTTTCATAAGAGCAATTCAAATGAACATTTGGAGTTGGACCAAATGTAAAAAATGCAGAATTAAAAAAAACAAAACAAGTGAGCACTGAAGCAAGACATTTTCAACAAATAGCATACATTTACCGAGAAAAGTACTCACACAATAAAGCATATGTCTCATTAACAGAAAGAATGTTTAGTTACAAAAGAAAGCTTACATTACTTATCAAAGATAATAAATGCTAACAGTTCTGCCTACCAGTTTCTGCTAAAATGTTGCTTAGCCTGCAGTACAACAGATTGCCTACACATCCACTTTTATAATAGCTAAAGTTACACTCATTTGAATCATTGTCCTAAAGTGATTCTAACATCCAAGAATCAGAGTTTAACATCCAACAGGCTGGCCACAGAGGTATGGGAGAAGCAAAACCAACCGCTGGAAAAAGTTGCAAAACAAGTCACCTGTTTACCCATTGGAACCACCTGGAAAGCCCTCTGCTTTCAGCAGTGTTTTTGTATTGGCTCTAACTTTGAAGCCAACTTATCTGGCCAAATTATCCAACCATCCACTTAGCCCAAAACAACCCTTTAATTAACTGAGTTTGCTAATGAATTAACAATGGGAACTGAAACAAACGCTTCCATGAGAAAGATATAAGACTCTAGCTGACAGCTGTCTTAGTCCTCTGTACCTGCTCTGTATTCTCAGTCAGTCTCAATGACAGTTGACGGGACACTGGCTGCTTATCAAGCAACACCAACCCCCCCCTCTAAACCACCCTCCCAGTGTTCGTGAAGAAGGGGTCATTCTGACAGATCCGACAGGGTCTTCTTCTCTAGTGTGTCAGTCAGGCAAGGGAAAGTGAGGATTCAAATGGGACAACCCCCCTCCACCAGTCCCCTGTATTTAGTGTATGGAGCACAGGTGTCCAGTCTTTTCTGAAAAGAGGTCGTGCCGGGGCAGGTTTTTGTTTTGGCCCAGCTCTGAGACACGTGATTCTACTTATCTAGGTCTTGATTGAAGACCATAATTGGTTAATTATTTGGATAAGGTGGCATGGTTCTGGGCTAAAACAAAAAATCTCTGCCCACATTGGCCCTTTTCATACAAGATCGGACACCCCTAGTCTAGAGCACAGGCTACAGCAGTTCAATTCACTCTTACCATTGGAGAGCTGCAGGGTGTGCAAGTTTCAATGGTCACCCAGCAATTATTTGGTCAGTTAATACACTTTACGAACCCCCCCCCCCCCCCCCCCCCGTTTCTTGGGTGCGAACCAGTTGCTGATTTTAAGGTGAAATCAGAAAGCGGAAGATCCCTGTGGCTCCCCACGGAGACAGGAGTGAACATCGCTGGGGCTGAAGCACCATCGCTCAGTTCTCTTCCCTCCAGCCCACGGCAGACGCACGACACAGGACACAATCAAAGGGGTCTGCACCGAGCCCCGCCCGAATTCCCACACCGCAGAACTCCGCAATCCATCATCTCCGCCCAGGACAGGTCCCCCCTGGAAACGTGGGGGTGACATCCTGGGCCTGAACCGCGCCCGTCTTTTTTTGGGGCGTTCGCGGCTGAGTCCCGGCAGGGCGCTCAAAGTTCACAAAGTCGTGAACCGTCTGAGAGCCGCTTGACCGGCGAGGGAGGGGAGCTCACAGCCCACAGGTCAAAGCCCCGCTGAACCTCGCGGGCGATACTTATTATTTCGGGGGGGGGGGGGGGGCTCCCTCTTGCAGGCTGACCCTGTCAGCACAGGCCAGGACACAGCCCACATAGGAACATAATGCAGACAGCAGACAGTGCTGTGAATGCTGTCTCATGCTCCACACGCCCCCTTTATTGCACTGGGACGCCCACGGCTAGGACTGCAAAGTCAAAAGTAAAGGACCCGCCGGGCTGATATCAAACAAGCGCGAGTGATGTCACACCTACCTACGACATGTACCTGAGATCAAATACACAGCTGCAGCGCCTGTATTCATACAGCTTCTCAGAAAAGGAGGGAAGATCAAAGATCAGCTGTGGTCAAAACACGGTGGCTTTTCTCGTGTCCTGGCTTTTAAAAAAAAACATTATAGCATTACAATAAAGGCCTTTTAATTTATAAAGGCCTTATTATTTAATTTATTTTCCTTCCTTTTCTGTGCCTGGAATTAGTTTTTGCTTTAATATTGCACTTCTCTATACATTTTCAACAAGAGCACCCAGCTTCTTTTCTGCTTTCTCTCAGATCCAAGATGAGTTTGTAGCTTGTGAAGGATAAGGTCAGCGCTTCTGCTCTGAACCCAAGTCTTTCCATGGCAACCATCTTATCCTTTATTTTCCCTTTTCAGCGCTCAGACGGAACACAAGGTCAGAGTCACCGACTCCCCTGTTTCTCATTGGGAGATCATATTCCACCCTCATATTCCACCCTCCGATGCACAAGCACACTGTACCTTCAGCATATGAACCTCCGTAAATTAACAAGATGAGACATTCGGCCCAGAACATTCTCTGCCCTCACAAGGCCCAAAGCTCAAATCTTATTGGTTCCGTGTCAACGTCCTGCCACTTCAGCCAAACTATATCCGCTGGATCTACAGGGTCCGGAGTCACCCGTGCCATTACTGGCTGTAGCCCAGTCTGAAAGACCAAACCGAGCACCGGCCGAGGTTACAGCGTCTCATCGTTCACTAGCGACCCCTGCTGGTGGATCGAGCGCTCGCTGTCCAGCCAGTGGACCGCAGCAGGGGCAAGAAGCGGGGGCTGACATCACACGCGTCTCTGCGCTCTGCTGAATCAAGAACAGGCCGCAGAGCCTCGTTGCCGAAGACCACGACCGGCCACTCCGGAGTAAGAAAGAGGGGAAGAAAATCCGACATTGACTCATTGGCTAAGCCCAAACTCCATCACAGCAGGTCTCTTCCACTACACGCTTGGGTCAGATAACCTTTGACCTCATTACCGAGCCCACCCCCAGTAAGGCCGCTGACAATTTACACCCATCTACCCGCTGCGCAGCGCATCCTTACCCAGCAGGAAAAAAGCATTCGTACGCAGCCAACGACAAACACGCGCTCATTAACTCATTTACTAATGGCAGGAAATGGTGTTGTCCCGAAAGTGGTCATTAATTATTTCTTTCACTCATCACGCTCATCTTGCAAAATGTCATTCTCCCTTTCTCTCTCTCTCTCCAGTTCCCTCTCTCCCCATTTGTCAGCACACCTCATCATTGGAGCTCGGGGTCTTATTTTACATATTTTTAAAAATATTTTAAAATATTCATAACAATGTTTCATTTAATCAAGCAATTTTTTTTTCTATCTACAAAAAAACACAAGAAAATCCCAGCTGATGGAACTGTGCTGTTACGAGAATACCAAGCTCACGAGATGAAAACTTTGTATTGATCTCCTGTGGAGAGGAGGAAATGTAAAAGCACAAGGGCACACCACACCTTGTACTTTACATGATATCCACTGCTGCAGCTGTCAAATGCACATTAGCAGAACGGACGAGGCTTAGAATTTGACAAAGACCAAACAAATGTCACTGATCAATTTAGATGTTTCAGTCACAAAACCGACAGCTAAGTTCTGCAAATAGTTGTACACTTTATGGAATATTGACCGAAACCTCTTTCGTACTGATAGCTCTGTCACTCGTGTCACGTTTGATTGGTTGTATCGAGGCAGCAGCACCCAACAGGTTTAACCGTTGGAAATGCACAGAGGTGGAAAGCCCGATAGAATGAGACAAAATCACACAGAGCATCCGGCCATGAGTTTTTTCCCACCCGTGAATTCGGCCAGCTGATTTCACTAATTACTCCTACCTCCCGGCTGAGGAACAGCGCTAATTAGCAAATCCAGGTAATTGGAACAAAATACTGGGGCGGACTTTTACTTTCTGAACCTGGAGCTCCCGTCTCTGGGAAGACCGTGTGAAGCCCAGCGGAGCTGTATCAGCTGGGCCCAGCCAGCACAGTGGGAAACAGGCACAGGCAGTAATCAGAGGAGAGAGCATGGATAAACGAAGGGGGGTCGAGGGGCGCGGGGGGGCGGGGGGGCAGGACAGCACTGTCAGCCTTTTGAGGCACCCTGGCCTCCGTGGCCCCCGCGGCCCCCGCTGAACCCCTCATTAATGCTCAGAAATAAAAGAGGCAAAGGCACAATAGCAGAGGACTGAAGCTCTCAGACAATTAAGCACAGGGTTTCACCCCCCCCCCCGTCTCTCTCTCTCGCCCTGTCCCCCTCTCCTCCTGCACTCTTCCGGCATGCCTGTTTCTTTCATTCCCTTGTTTTCGTCTCTTCTTCCTTCCCTCATTCATTATCCCGTTCATTTCCCCAGCCCACTCCAGATTCTTCCCTCCATCCGCAACTTTCTTTTTCTCCTTTTCTTATAGTTTTGTCCCTACCTCCACCTCCTCCATATCCACCTCCTCCTCTTCTGCTCTTGGTTCCCATGGCACAAAGGGGGAGAAGGAGCAGAGGGCAGAACAGCTCCCTTGTGTCACGAAAGATTACCTCCTCCGGCCTAGAACCACACCAGCCCTCTGAGCTAGTACCAGTCACCCCTGTGTGTGTGTGTGTGTGTGTGTGTACTGTCTAGCAGCATGTGTCTTGTGTTTGGGGTCAAAAGGTAAAGAGGAGTATTTTTTCCACCATTTCTCCAGCTTTGCTCTACACTTTATCACTGTCAGTAACATCCAGATTCAGCTACTCTTTCCTACACAACACTGATTTCATCATTACAAGCAAAGCTTGCTGTGGGATTGGATCCTGTTCCCCAGCATCGCGGCCAAAGACTTTGCGATGTAACAGACAGGCTGGGATGAAAGCGCAGACATGGGGGAGGCAGTGTGCCTTACCCTCAGCAGCTTAAACTGATTCTCCCACCAGTCCCAGCGGCCCGCCACCCTCCTGCCTCTCCCGTCCCTCCGGTCCCCTCATGCGAAGCCAATACGTGAGATCACCCAAACTCAGCCCCCCCCCCCCCATCCCCCAAGTTGGTCACATCCACGACTCCCATGCCACCAAACATAACACAGAAAATGGGATGGTAACATTGGTACAATCATAACAGTCCAGCCATCTTAAAAATGGACCTGGAGTGCACTGGTTGGTTAAAAACAGGAAAAAGAAAAGGGAAAAAGTCCCCCTTGTAAACAGCGATTTGCTCTGGTCTCCAGCAGCTGCGCTCATGACTGGCTATTGGCAGAGTGGCAGAACGCCGTGTGTGCGTTCCTGTCTCCATGCAATGAGGGGGGCAGGGGCGGCCCTTGAAGCGTCATGGAGGAGCACGCGAACTCTCAGCAGCACCGCTGTGTCCTCCGCCACCCCCAACCACCTCCCACCGCCTACCCCCCACGGCCAACTCGCCACAGTGAGGAGAACACTCCTGTGAAGCCAGCTGGGAGAGGGAACATGTCTGCTTACAGCAAACAAACAAGCTCCCAGCTCCAAGCAGTGATGTCACCCCCCACCCCCCCCCCCCCCACCTGGGTCCAGCAGGCTGGGAAAGGGAATGCTGTATTCCCAGGCATATCCTGCTACTCTGTGGGCTGGAGTCTGGAGTCTGGAGTTGGGAATTACATCACTCACTCTACCCAGTACAACAGGGTCATTTTGTGTGACAGAATCTGATCCCAAACAAAGCAAGCTTTGCAGAAACAGAGGGGTGGCAGAAATGAAAACTCTCTCTCTGCGCTGTCTGTACCCAGAGGGGGGGAGGAGGGCAGGGTGGTAAGGGTGCTAACTCCAAAAGCCGCTCCGAGCGCTCTGACTTACCCCCGACGAACTGGATGCCCCCGGCGACGCGGCCGATGGTGCGGGAGATGAGGTCGGAGACGCAGCAGCCCATGAGCGCGGTCAGGCCCACCAGCAGCAGCAGGCCGCAGCCCACGCCCGTCACCACCGTGCAGATGCGCCACTCCAGGCTGGGGATGCCCTGGAAGGTGGCGTAGCGCCCGCACTGCTCCAGCATGACCGTGGCCTGCCGCTCCTCGTCCCGCACCGGGTACGAGCAGCGCCGGAACGTTCCGAAGGACACCGGCTTGTCCATCTGCGAGCCCAGCAGCCAGTAGGGCATGAAGAAGCCCACGCAGGAGGCCGCCGCGCACAGGAAGGACAGTAGCGCCCACAGCACGCCCGCGCAGGTCAGGCTCGACGCCATCGCCGAAGAGGGACTCTCTCAGAGTTTGCTTTGGAAATGCCCGGCACTGCTTCAGGCTATATTCACTCTGCACCAGAACTTTCCTCTTCACTTTTGTAAGAGCTTTTTTTTCTTTAATTGTATCCACGCCGTTGGACTCCACTCCTTCTCACTGACTGATGGCCCCTGAATAAAGAAACCGAGAGTTAATCTTATGGCTGGTCAGGCAACTGAATAATTAAATTAAACAAAAGCGCACTTAAACTGCACCCCAAATTGAAATGCAGACTTTTTTTTTATTTCAGAAAGGAACTACGTCAGATGTAAGATGTAAACACATAAATGCAACCTAACTGAAATCAAGCGAGTTTGAAAAAAAAAAAAAAAAAAGATAAAAATAAAAATGGAAAACAAACATTTGTTCATCTTTGGTTATCGACTGCCAAAACTGGCGCGATAACTACAGAAAATAATGCACGGGGTAAATCATTATTATTCCAGTCATATATGCCATAAATACAAAAACTCATCTAAAATCACAGGCACTGAAATGTCTTTTAGAGGCTGATGGGAGACAACTCCAACGCATAAGTGTGCGGAATTAGTCCGTGAAATCCACAGCTAAAACCTCCCAACAAAATGCGCACGCACGCGCGCGCACAAAACATCAAACAATACCAGGGAATGCGCTCCAAAATGAAATTTATATAACCATACACCGCTGGTAGCAGCAGTCACTGTAAGCATACTACACATTTCTATAGAATTGTATGCTTGAATTAAACGTGTGCTCCAATTTAAATTGTGGCAATAAAAGTTACAAAATGCAAACATGCTTACTGCATACCCTTTCGCCAATAACCTGCTGGCTGGATATCGAAGTTTGTGCGATCTTCATTAAGTGAAACTGAAATAATTATTCCACCGAAGGACGGATGCTACATTTGACGCATTCCAGCCAACTTGTTCAATGCACAGTTAACACTTCGCAATCACTACACATTATCTTCCTCGGCAGTATGACACGGGGATGCCCAAGTAAGACGCGAAAGCCAACCCTGCCTTGGCATAGCCTACGTGAACTGAGCCTGTACCGTGAACGAGTATACCTGGGAGCTTGACACTCGCAGAACTTACATCTTAATATGTCTCCAACTGATGCCGCTGTTTAATGAATCCTTCGATTGTATGTCCCATTTAACGAAAGTGTCGCAGCATGGAAGAGAGAAAGGGAACTTTTAAAATCCAAGAATGCGTGAATCAAAATAAAGTCGATCCGGAGCACTTTGTAAAATGAAGTAGTTACAGACCAGAATTCTCCGTCACTTTTCCTTCTTTCTAAGAGTCAATGGGATCCAACAGCAGCTAATGCCATTGTGATCAGCCGTAAACAGCACAGAGCGATCTTTGCCGACGACCCAGTGGATAGAAATCGTCGCGCAAAATTCTTTGAGCTTGTGAGAGTGGGAGGTTGCAAGGGGGCGACTGTGCCTGTGCGCCATACTCACGAGGGGACCATCAATCAACTAAATCTCCACCCAGGGGCTGGACTTTCTGTTTCAATGTCCCGGTCTGTCGCTTCAGCAGCGCAGGCAGATGCACGCACGCACGCATGTACACGCGCGCGCGCGCTTAGGAGCGCGTGAACGAACAATGTGCTGCTTGACATCGTTTGTTTCAATCTGCGTTTTAAGAAGACACTTCTGAAGTTCTGACTGTGTAAGACCATACCTACCATGAAAATGTATTCTCAAAGCTTCAAGGCACATTAGAACCATTGTTTCATCCCTAAAGAATAACTATTTTTTGCCCATTTGACAAAGTCAAAATTTTGAATATAGTGGAAATGATACATAAAGAAATGTTACAGTGCATTTTCAGAAAACCAAAGAATATTATTTAGGGATGAATTCACTAAGCTCCCCAGCTACGCATAAACCGAGCATTTTAGCACATTGTGGTGATAGATTCGCGTGAATCCTTGTACCTGAGAACGTGTGGAATCACAGTGAATATTTTCTCACCTTTATCTCTGGAACCTTTGTGTTACGAATTTGCCCACAGCAGTCACTCACATCATTGCACAGAGTATGTAGATCTTCAGGGGGCCAAGTGGGATAAATACCATCCCCTTCATGTTTATGAGCTAAAGATTTAAAATTCCACCAGAAAAAATCCCCACAATTTAAGATAAGAGCAATGAGAAATGCTGGTCAGAGGTAAAGGAGGCATCCAATTCCAAGTGTCTACTCTAGTTGCAGAATCAAATTGCCTCACAGTGTAATATAGCATTATCAGCGACTGCAGTAATGTAATGACAATGCTTCCATAGTCAAGGTCAGACTCATGATTATTTATTGGGGTTACTCTGTCACCCGTCTAATCATCTTTCAGATATCATTCCCCCACTACTATCATCCATCACATTACATCTGCAGGCATTAATTTAATTTAACCCAAAATTAAAATGTCCTTACAATCTCCCCTAAAGATTACTGACTGGTTTTATTTCAGTATTTACAGCTCAGGGCTATGTTGAAGAGTTGGATAGGAATTAGTATTGAGTGATAACACACACACACACACACACACACACACACACACACACACAGTTTTAAGGATTGTACATTATTTTTCCTTGAATAATGGAAGTATTGGGGAAAACAGAAACTGCCATTATGAAATTGTTAAAACATGGTTATCAAAATAAACAAACAAGCAAAAACCAACCAACCAAACAAACAAACAAAAAAAAACAGGTGGACAATTCACATAGGGCTTACAGTAAGGTTTATTATTATTTTCTTAAGAACATAGGCCTACATGATTCCATATGGTTGATTACAGAGGCAAACAAATAAACATGCATGCATCCCAAACAAATATTTGCTTTAAATACTGGCAGTGTGCCTTTGAAAGAGAAAAAAAATACCAAGATGAAAGTAAGCCGTATAAACAGGCTGTGTTTCCTAAATGTTTGACTTTTGGGTTGCGCAGCTGAATATAAACATGCCAAGGTAATCAACATCTGAAGTTCGACACAATTGGAGAAAAAAAACAAATCATCAAGTACCATACTACGAGTCAAGATGGGAGTTTGAAGCCCTCACATTTTTCTAAATAAGATATACAACAGGTGGAAAGACACGATTAATAACAGCACGGAAACTGATGTACACAAACATCAAGACAAGAGTTAGGGCATTACCGAACGCGCATTAATAATTATGAGGAGTCTGTTCCTAAGCCCGGAACTTGTTATTTCGGGTCGTTTTTCCAAGCGGACCTACTATAGAGACGGACGTTATCGTTTCCTTGTTGACGTGTGAAGCTGTTGATCATGGCTGACACTAAAGCAGAAAATTCATCTGACACATCTACTCTCATTCACAGTAGTGGCAATGCAGCTCCGCAGCCCAACAACCCGTTGTCTAGAAAATTAAATAAGATTCTGGAAACCAGACTGGACAATGACAAGGTTGGTTTAGCTATTATTAACTAGGTATGCTAGCGAGCTCGGCAAGTAGGAAATCCTATACTGCTACTAGCCACTGCTAATGTCAGTTGGATAAGCAAGCTGACAGACTGCTCTATGAAGCTAGCGAAATGCAGCAGACTTGGCAGCATTATGAGAGTTCGCCTAGTAGTTTGCTAGCTAACGAACGACAACTGTCAACATTGCTAGATGGCTTGATATTGGGGCAGGGTACATCAGAACAACTAGCAAGTGTGCTGGTTAGCACACACGGGACATTCAAATGTGTTATTAGGTAAACCAGTTGGTCGTTCGTTAATAACCAAGTTTGGCTTGATTTTGCAGGCGTAATCTTTATTCTACCCCAATGTGTACCGGGATGGCCAATTACTTGGAAAGAAATGTTATGCGTCCTTTATACGCTGCCAGCAACTTGCTAGCTAACGTCAGATGTTTGAATGACATTTCAGGAGATGCTCGAAGCCCTCAAAGCACTGTCGGTGTTCTTCACCGAGAACAGTCTCCGGACTCGCAGGAACCTGCGCGGTGACATCGAGCGTCGCAGCCTCTCCATCAATGAAGAGTTTGTGAGAATATTTAAAGACGTAAAAGAGGTAACGATTTTGCTAGCCAACTGAATCATACTCCTATCGGCCCACCCAATCTTAACTGTTAAGGGCATACGTATAGGCAGCTTCTAAAACATAAGGAAATCCGACCATAGCATGCCTTTCAAATTCTCAACTGTTTTCGAAACTGCCTGCTCGCGCCCTGATATTTTCATTCAACTGATTAGGAGTTGCTAGTCAGTTTTGTCTTTCGTCTCTAACCAGTGCCCGGTCGATGTGAGTCACCTTATTCACTGTTTCTCGTAAGCACACGCAGTTTCAGCAGTAAGGACTGAAGCTTCTACAACGTGTCCCAACAACCACCGTCTTCCAGGGTCACTCAGATCTCTTTTTTTCAGCAATCGTGGCTGAAATAACGTGCAATTGAGCCAGCATTTTTATACGCAACCTGAGCATGCTGGGATGTTGCTTAATTAGGAACCTCACCTGAGTGCAAACACCTGTTTTCAATATAGGTTACTTTGTCTCCCAAATGTACTTATTTCACGGTTACCAGTATAGAGCAACAAGGTTCCCAGTTATAGACCTGACATTATTATATATTGCCCTAAACTGGTTACAATTGCAGCTGTAAGCGCTCAGAACACAATTTGGTTTGTTTCTGTGTACATTTGCATCTAGTTGTGACATGTCCAGTTGTGAGCTGTGCTTATTTGACTTGACTTACATTATTGGACGCACAGGCACACACGCACGCACAGACACACACACACAAACAAACAGTGTTGGCACAAATTATGGGAACACTGCATTTTAAACAGGTTTTCAAGATTAATGTAATAGCTATAAAAAATGTCCCTTTTTGGTACAATCTTTTTGGTACAACAAAGGTAATATGTAGTAAATGTAATATCAACATAAAAAATAAATGAAGAAATAATAATTTTTTAAAAAAGCATTTGTGTTATATATATATATATATATATATATATATAGCCTATATATAGTAGAGCCCAGTGACCCTTTAAACCCTGTTGTTGTGGGGTTCTCTTCTTCTTTTTGCCTCGTTTCAGGAGCTCGAGAGCGTGCATGAGGATGTACAAGCTATGAGTTCATGTTGCGAGGAGATGACTAACCGGCTAAAGGTGCAGTGTGAATTATTTTTTACCCGCTGTGTTATGTACTGAGTGTCACCTGCATTTTAATTTGAGTGACCTCAGACCTGCTTTTGTTGCCTGACAGCTATCCACACAGTGCAACAATGTGATAATACATGTGTACAAATGCATTATATCTTGTGGCAGCAACAGTGACTTTCTCAAGTTTGAGTGCATGCTGTAGGCAGCGATGGGGCCCATTTTAAGGCACACTGAAAATTGAAATGGCACCGATTTGGCATCGTAGCTCTGTGTCATGTTATCAGAGCACTCCACTCCAGTTCAGTTCAGTTTACTCCCTACTAGGGGAACTGATGTTGTTGCAGTACTAAATAAAAACTGTAAAAACATGATACAGCAACAATACACAACCATTCCCAAATAATGTAATAGAATTTAAATTTAAAAAATGAATAAAAATCTGGCCTTCCATTGGCCAGATTGTGTGGTCTGGTCTTCCACAGTCCCAGGATGCATTGCTCTGTGTTCAGGCTCATTCACCTGTGTCCTCTTATTGCTAGACTGCAAAATGACAAGCCAACTTTCCAGAGGACTGTAAGCCTCACCAAGGTGACTTCAGCTGCCTGTACTGTCTCCCCTCTCTTGGTGTACTAAGGCTCCACTCCTCTATGCCCCACAGGCAGCCAAAGAGCAAACGCAGGACCTCATCGTGAAAACCAACAAGCTGCAAGGAGAGAAGTAAGTGGCTGTGCTTTTGGGGGAAAGGCAAAGAGGAAGGGGGCAGGCAGTGCGGTGCGGTATCTTGGCAGGACATCTCGAACCAAGCTCAGGTGTTTTTAGTGTAAATTTATTCCTCCAAGTTTGGCTTTATAGAGGTAGAGTGTTAGAGTTAGAGACATTAGAGCATTAGAGGGGTAGGGAGTTTCAGACATTAGAGAGTTAGAGAGTTAAGGAGTTAGGGACATTAGTGAGGTAGACAGTTAGATGTAGAGATGTTAGAGAGGTAGGGAGTTAGAGATGTTAGGGAGTTAGAGACATTAGATAGGTAGAGAGTTAGAGTTAGAGACGTTAGAGAGGTAGAGACATTGGAGAATTAGAGACATAAGAGAGTTAGAGAGTTAAAGATGTAGGGAGTTTGAGACAGAGAGTTAAATGGGTAGGGAGTTAGAGAATAGCCAATTCCTTCTGCCCTTCACAGTATGACAAAAGGAAGTCCTAAGCTTTGTCAGATGATCTTTAGTCAAAGTAAAAAAAAATGAAGCCACATGTCTTTAAACTCAAATTCTTACATGACCAGGATGAGGTGCTTTTTTTTAGTCGTAAGATGGAAACTTTTAAATTGGATTCTTTTTTGTTTGTTTTTTTATCAGTTCAGGTTCATGCAACACAAGCATTATCCTAACAGACATAATAGGCATAAAATGTATCCAAACTTATAAAATAACAAACAAGGTACATGGACTTCCTGAACACAAGGAAATTGATGGACAAAGTGGAACAAAGGTTATTAGGTAGGTGTAGACCTTTCCAGTGAAGGAATTAATATGTGGCGCTTTCAAGTAAACATACCACAGAAAGATATGTGCCCATTGAAATCTATTGTTAAAACGCGGTTTAATTTTGGCAGGCTCTACCGTGTTCTGCTTCTAAGACACAGGCATTTTGAATTTCCTCTAAGTGGCAGAAGGCTGCAGCTTCATTGCGGATGTGTTTGGGAGATTTTGTGCCCCTGTGCGGGTTGAGTGGCGCTCACGGTAACGATGAAGTTCTCCTCGTTTGGTCTTTTTTTTATTCTCGCGTCGTAGCCCGAGCCCTGAGCTGCACTTTCTTTTCAAAGGGAGCGGGACGTGAGGTAGCTTGTCTATGCCCGAGCCGCCCTGTTTGGATAAGCTGCCGAATGACTTTTCACCAAAGGGAGGCTGCTAAGGCACAGTCAAAGGGGATCTTCAAAAGGCTCCCGCTGAAGTACTGAGATAATCAAAGACGCGGCGGCTATCCGGCCCATTTCTAAACAAAGGATCTCCGTTTAATTTTATGCACGTACCGCCCCCCTCCAAGACTTAACAGAAACTTCCCTTAACTCGATTGCCCTCGCACTGCAGTCGCGTCCTTCGGCTAACGGTTTTTGGAAGAGATTGTATCATAAAAAAATTTGAAGTACTGAAACTTTTTTCCCGTATGTTTTCTGAGGAACAGTGTGAGCGATTTGGTACCTGAGCCGTGTAGATGTGAGCAAAGGGAGGAGGTGTTGATTTTGGGTAAGGGGAACTGAATATTCCCTTTATTTCAGCAAAGTTCAGCCTCCTCTGCCCTAATGCTCAACTTAAGGACAAGGTAACAAGTATCTGCAGGTTTCAGTTCATCATAGATGACAGCTTTATGTTTTTGAAAATCATTTTTCATATTTTTCTTTCATTCAAATAACTTAAACAGTACCTTTCTTGGTTTTTTAAACTTGTTCTAGGTAACCTCACATTCATACGCTCGCCAAGAACAGGCTTGTTTCAGGAAGTCGTACTCATGCATCGTTAATCAATCCAGTCAGGCAAGTGGTTTTATTCATGTGGTGAATTATCACCTCCAAGACAGCCACAGTGCTCCTCACAAAGACAAGTCCCAGACATTGAATTGAATTGAATTCATTATCAATGGTATTAATGGCAAAATAATAATTCATTGCTTGAAGCATATGATGGGACTGTTCTATGCTACAGGGGTAAGTTTTTGTTGGCAGAATGGGGGAAATAGGTGGCACTTAGTCAGTGGTTAATTTCAGACTGACTGATGCAACTTTTGCCACACAGGCAGTTTTTAAAGTTTACAAAGACTTGTATTACAGAGACTTGTATTACAAATACAGACTTGTATTACAAAGACTTGTAGATGAAGAAGACCCTTGGTGTGTTGAACACTTCACCCACTGCAGCAGTACTCTAGACAGCTAATAAAACTGAAATAAAGCTATTTTGGATTGGTCTTCTGCACTGCTGGTCTAAACCTTTTTAATGGAAAATGATGGGATTTAAAAACCTAACTACCTGTTTACCTGTTAAAACTAAACTAAAAACACCTGAGACTTGTGGCATGTTGCGTGCTGCCAGCCAAGCTGTGGAAGGAAGTGGAGGTGTCTGCTGTGATGCCTGTTCCCTGCATATTAATCTGCGTACCGAGGTGTGAGGCGAAGAACACCTTCGCGAGAAACACTTCTCACAAGTTCTTAAGCTTCAGTTAGCGGGATAATAAATGTAAATGAATTTAAAAATGCTTCGGAGGAGCGCCGCAGTCGGCTGGCGGTGTTTTCTGTCTCGTTCTCGCAGTCGTCCCTGACGGCGGTACCAGCGTCGCGATCGCGGCGCCGTCTGCTTCTGCTCCGGGTTTGAGTTCGGGGTCTCTTTTCCGCGTACAGCAGTGCGTTTCCGCTCCCCGATGGATCGTTGCGTTTTTACCGTGGAAACGTGAGCTCATAAAACCTCCTGCTGGTCTGCCGGGCCTGGGCCGCCGCTCCCTTAATAAAGACAGCGGGACGCGCGGGGATATCCGGTCGGGTTTTAGTGCGAGCCCGCGAAGTGCGCGACGGTTTCTGTGGAAGGGGAGACGCTAAACAAGTGCCGTTTGGGGCCGGCTCTCCAAACGGTGATTAAACCTGAATCACTGTAATCAAGGGCGCCGGGGACCCTGTAATAACGGCCAAGTGTGATTCTAACACCGGCAATTAAGTGCCGTCGGGCCCCAGGTGATTGGTGGCTGCCGTCTTATTGACTGGAGGATGATTAGGCCGCAGAGCGCGAAGGGATAAGCAGGAGAGGCGGCTGTCGCGGATCAGGGCTCCACTGCTTCGCGGTTCCGGCTGGGGTGTGTCGCGGTTGTTTACGGAGGGAGAGCCTGTCAATGAAGCAGAGGAGGAGGAGGAGGAGGGGTTGGTCCGAGCGGATGGGGGTGCTAATGACGAGGACATGACAGGAAAACTCAGCGGGGCGCCTTCCAAATCACCAATGTTTTCCCTCAGAAACTATATGGGAAAGGTTTCAGTGCTTCAAATTTTTTACGATATAATCTCTCGAGCGCCGTTTGTCATTGGCTGCGCAGCGCAGTCGTGGAGACAGGGGGCGGAGCTGTGAGGCTGAGAGTGGAGGGCAGGGGGCGGAGTCAGGGTCAAGGAGGTGGGGCTCGTGAGACAGAGTACAGAATGGGGGTAGGGAGGGATGGGGGGGGGGGGGAGGGCGGAGCCAGGTAGTGAGAGTACGTAGAGCCAAGGGGACGGAGAGAGGAGGCGGAGTCAGCGAGGCGGAGTCCTACCCGTCGGCCGGGCGACCTTGCGGGCAGGAACAGGAGGGGCGTGTCTTTGGCGGAAGCCAAGCTGACAGCTGTGATGTACAGTTGGTAATTCCACGCTTCACTGGAACCACAAAGACCTTCCTGAAAAGAAGGTTACATCCAGCCAGAAAATAGAAGCTGGGTAGCGGGGGGTGTGTGTGTATGGGGGGGTGGGGGGGGGGGGGGGGGCAGCGATGGAGGGATGGCGAGAGCGATATAGGGAAGGACATGGGTGGAGGAAGGAGGAGAGGGGGAGGCCGTGTTTAGTTCTGCTCTGTTGGGGTGTAACAGGATGATGTAGTTTTGTACCGCGACTGGTTCGGGTAGGGGCGACTGTGTGAGGTGGTGTAGTCTGCTTCGCTTTGAGTCCACACCCTGCCTGAGTCTGGATGTCATTAGCGTGCCTGTGCTTGCCTGCACGTGCGAGGTGGGGGGGTGTTGCTCTTCCAGCAGGGGGGGGTGGGGTTTGGGGGGGGGGTGAGAGGTCAGGGGGGTCACGTGTCACTAGCCATATGGCGGCGCACGTGCCTGCTGGCCCCGCTTCTGATGTTGACCCGGAATGTTCCAGAATGTTCTCTCGGGGAGGTGCAGGCGCGGGTCTCTCCGCTTAGCTGCAGCTGCTCGCCGATGACGGGCTGCCAGCATCGCGACCACGCCCTCGGCTCCGTCCGCATCCACGCCCCAGCAGGGCTCAGGGTTCGGCCCCGTCCCAGGACCCTGTGTCTCCGGACCCGGGACCGCCCCGCTACAGAACCGGGCTCTCATCGCCTGTGTTTTCTGAACAGGAATGAAAGAGGGAAAAAAAAGGAAAAATAAATTCCCACTTGCTGAGGAAAGTAGCACATTTTAATGCAGTGTGTTATGATGTGAAAGTAGCACATTTTAATGCAGTGTGTTATGATGTGATAGTAGCACATTTTAATGCAGTGTGTTATGATGTGATAGTAGCACATTTTAATGCATTGTTATGATGTGATAGTAGCACATTTTAATGCATTGTTATGATGTGATAGTAGCACATTTTAATGCAATGTGTTATGATGTGAAAGTAGCACATTTTAATGCAATGTGTTATGATGTGAAAGTAGCACATTTTAATGCAGTGTGTTATGATGTGATAGTAGCACATTTTAATGCATTGTTATGATGTGATAGTAGCACATTTTAATGCAATGTGTTATGATGTGATGCGTCTTGCATGTCGATGCAGCAGTGTACGGGAGCTTTTCATTTCTTTCTTCTTTCCTTTTTCTCTGTGCATGTCATTTCCCATTCTTTGGGATGTGTGAAGACTTTGTTAAAACTGCCCCTCTGAGGGCCATTGTGTAGGGTCTCCTCCAGACACACCGGAAACAGGGAGGTTAAACACCCTGAACGGACAGGGAAAAAGTGTTTGTGCATGCACGTGCGTGTGACCGCCTGTGTGTGTGTGTGTGTGTGTGTGTGTGTGTGTGTGTATATGTGTGTGTGTGTGAGAGTGTGTGTGTGTGTGTGTGTGTGTGCGTGTGCGCGCGTGTGTTTGTGTGTGTGTACGTCGCCCTTCTTCCCTTTGTGTGCGGGCGCGGGGCATCCGGTGCGTTTGCTAGGGCGTGTCAGGCGGGCGGGCTCGCAGCACAAAGAGCGGCTGGCTTCCTTCCGCTCGTCCCGCGGCGCTCGGCGCCTTTCTCCTGCGACAGGGCGCACCTGCCCTCCTCCCCCTCATCACCTGGCCTTTGTTACCCTCCTCTCTAAGAGCCTGTCATCCCCGCCGCCGAAGCGCGTGTTTGCCCCCGAGCGACGGCCGTCTGAACAGGGACCCGCGGAGCCACACCCCCGTCTCTCACAGAGCGCAGTACCCGTCCCGCGACAGAAGGGCTGACCGCCCCGGCGTTTGGGCTTTTAAACGGGGCGGGAGTCTCGCTGCTAACGCTGCTGACACGACCGGGGAGGTGCGCCAACTTGTCCGGCTGGGGGGGAGGGGGTAACCGGATCCTCTGTGGAAGGAGTCGGGATTTAGCCTCTGTTGTGGGGAGGAAAGATAAATGTGAGCAGACGGGTTGGAACCCCGGTCACGCCGGGTCACGCGGCGCGTCTGTCGTGCCGCGCGCGGGGCGGTTAAAACAGGGCCGCGCGTTTGGAATTGTCCGCTCCTCAGAAACGAGGCTTCCCTGACAGAGTTACGGCTGCGCTGCTGGTCGGCTGCACCTCTGGGAGGCGCGTTTGGATGGCTGACGAGCGCAGGCCGTTACTGGAGGGGGGGTGGGGTTGGGGGTGGGGGGGTTGCCACACTCCCCCTGTCACTCACACAGCCTCGGGCGTTCCGCCCCGCTGGTATTCGTGGGGCTCTTTGAAGGGGGTTATCCCAAATCTACCTTTAAAGAGCTGGGCTGTGTGTACAAAACACACCAGGGCTGCGTGTCCTTGCCCTCCTCCCCAGGGGGGTTAAAATGCCCCCATTGTCTTCCTAATTCCCTCCCCATTCAGAGGCTAATTTTACGAGCCGTTTGGACGGCGGCTGCTTGTTTTGGCACAGCGCTGCCACGCGCGCGCCAGTTAGCCAGCGCCTTAGCGCTGCCACGCGCGCGCCAGTTAGCCAGCGCTTTAGCGCTGCCACGCGCGCGCCAGTTAGCCAGCGCTTTAGCGCTGCCACGCGCGCGCCAGTTAGCCGGCGCTTTAGCGCTGCCACGCGCGCTCCAGTTAGCCAGCGCTTTAGCGCTGCTACACGCGCGCCAGTTAGCCGGCGCTTTAGCGCTGCCACGCGCGCGCCAGTTAGCCAGCGCTTTAGCGCTGCCACGCGCGCGCCAGTTAGCCAGCGCTTTAGCGCTGCTACACGCGCGCCAGTTAGCCAGCGCTTTAGCGCTGCCACGCGCGCGCCAGTTAGCCGGCGCTTTAGCGCTGCCATGCGCGCGCCAGTTAGCCGGCGCTTTAGCGCTGCCACGCGCGCGCCAGTTAGCCAGCGCTTTAGCGCTGCCCCGCGCGCGCCAGTTAGCCGGCGCTTTAGCGCTGCCACGCGCGCGCCAGTTAGCCGGCGCTTTAGCGCTGCCACGCGCGCGCCAGTTAGCCGGCGCTTTAGCACTGCTACACGCGCGCCAGTTAGCCAGCGCTTTAGCGCTGCCCCACGCGCGCCAGTTAGCCAGCGCTTTAGCGCTGCCACGCGCGCGCCAGTTAGCCAGCGCTTTAGCGCTGCCACGCGCGCGCCAGTTAGCCAGCGCTTTAGCGCTGCCACGCGCGCGCCAGTTAGCCAGCGCTTTAGCACTGCCACACGCGCGCCAGTTCGCCGGCGCTTTAGCGCTGCCACACGCGCGCCAGTTAGCCGGCGCTTTAGCGCTGCTGTCGGGATTTGCGGGCTCAAAATCGGTGGAAAGTCGCGCCGCAGAGCAGCGCCCAGCCAGCCGGACGGAACGCGCGGGATCTGAACGCTCTGCCCGGTGCTCCGGACTCTGAGCGAGAGGCCGCTCCGTTTCCCTGCGAATTCGTCCGACGGACTCTTCCAGAAAGCCGGCTTTCTTTTCGAAAGCCCGCCGATTGGCCCGGTGGAGGGTTTCAGACGGAGGCGATCGACCGAGCCTCTTGGCTTCGGGTTTCAAACAGGAGGAGGGCTTAATTGAGCGGGGCGTGGCAGGGTTGCACGTTTTTGGAAAGCGGAGTGCCCTGTAATTCACATCTGCTTCAGCGAGCCCCGGTTTGCCTGCTCAGGCTGACAGACACACAGATGAATGAGCAGATGAACAAGGTTACTCTGCCCACTAATGTCCCCAGCCCATTCATTCTGAGTCCCTTAATGACTCGTTAAAGCCAGCTGACGTCCTCTGCAGCGCTCCGTGCAGGACAGTGGGTACATGAAGCAGGTTTCCCATTTCCAACATACAGTATCTCATAAATTACCACAGTAATTAACTCTTTATTGGGAATAGTTTCTCCTTCCCTTCTGATGAAGCGCTGAATTAAAGCAGCTGTCACAAAAATAACGAACGCAACCAAAAGAACTCAAAACTGAGTTAAAACAGCCGTTTCCCTACATAACTGCCACCTTGGCTTTGCCTACATGGAAACACTCCTGCGCGAGCTAGCTCAGATAACTGCTATTTATGTCGGAGTTAAATGTAGCGTCTGAGGCTGCGCTGTTTTAAGGGTGCGATTTCCCCTGTTTGTGATGTGCTGTTAATAAGAACGCGCGGGACCAGCCGTCAGCGGTCACACGGCTCGGTGAAAATATCACTTTAAATGTGGGAGTTTTTAATTTGGGATTTCACACCCGGAACTTTTTTGGAGCGCGTATTCTCGTTCTCTCACGCTGTTAATTATAATAATGATAAAAGTGCTAAAAATGGCCTGCTCTTATATAGTGCCTTCCGCAGTCCCACAGCTCTTCACGGTAGTTCTGCACAAAAAAAAAAAAACTGCTGCACAGGCAGTATATCATGGGCTGAAGATTGATTGGCCGCGCTCAGATATAATTTCACCGGACTTTCACAGAGATTTTCTTTTTTGAAGAGGAAGAAGAAGCTAAGAAATATCAGGCAGCACCGTGTGCTACAGACCTGTGTGTGGGCCACAGACCCGTGTGTGGCTGTAGCTTCCGCACACAGGGGGAGTTACTGAGTAAACGCCAGCCTTATGAACGTGTTGGGCAGCACCGTGGGCCACAGACCTGTGTGTGGCTGTAGATTCCGCACACAGGGAGAGTTAATGAATAAACGCCAGTCTTATGAACGTGTTGGGCAGCACCGTGGGCCACAGACCCGTGTGTGGCTGTAGCGTCCGCACACAGGGGGAGTTACTGAGTAAATGCCAGCCTTATGAGCGTGTTGGGCAGCGGGAAGGCTGGTGAGCGCACTCGCATATTTGTCTAAATAAACAAACGGCACCGACGTGTGCTGCTGACACTGCTGTTTCACTGGGTGATTATGAGGCACGCGCACACACGCCCGCACGCACACACACGCACACGCGCGCACGCACGCACGCACGCACGCACGCACACGCACCCGCGCACACATGCACACACGCACACACACACACACACACGCACCCACGCACACACACACACACACACACACTTGCACCATGTGCACATCAGTGTTTCCACACACCAGTGTTTCCACACACATGCACACACACGAGCACACGCGCAAGCACACACACAATCACACACATACGTGCACATGCGCGCACACACACACATGCACGCACATACACAGACACACGTGCACACACACACACGCACGCACACACACGTACGCACACATGCACTCATACTCACACGCGCACACACACGTACACACACACACACACACACACACAGGTGTCAGGTGCTGCAGGTTCAGCTCCCTCTGCATGGGTTGAGGCGGGTGTTTTACGGCTGTGCTGGCTGTGCTGTGCTGTGCTGGCTGAGTGGCGGTGTGCCAGGTGCACAGCACCGGAGCGGAGGACTCGCTCACAACGTAACTCAGCACAATAAAAGACACAACATTAACTCGGCCTTAAAAAGAGGCGTGCAGCGCAGGCACAGGCACAGACACAGGTACAGGCACAGGCACAGACACAGGCGCATGCACAGGTCCCCCCTCCTCACAGGCGACGCTGGAACGAGGGAGAGTTTATGACGGGGTTCCAGCGGCCCGGCTCGGCCGCTTGGGTCCGCTTGCTTTGCGCTCCGGACGCTCATCGCTAATTAAACACGGCGTTCAGCTGCAGTTAGGCTCACCCTGAAACGCAGCCGCTGTGTTTTACAGTGCCGCTCTGAGACCTGCGAGCCTGTCACTGTTCTGCGTGGGGGCCGGTGATGCGTGCGTAAAAGAATTATGACTTTATTTGTGTATTTTTAAAATCGCCATGCTCTGGACATTTTCTTTAAAAACAAGGAAGAAAGCTAAGTGTTTTTGAGGGCGGTGGTATTTTTCCTCATTTATATTAGATGTTAGTGTCCTATAATGATGTGACAGGCTCGCCTCTTGTCGTCACGGTAACCCTTGTGTCCCTCACGGTGGACGTTATTGATTTATTAAGGCAGACAGGTTAGTTGTAAACGGGGAGTGATGGCTGAAATAAAGAGATATCTATCAACAGGCTGAGGATTTGGTCACCGTGGAGACACCTTGGCAGGTGGGCGGAGTCATTTCTCAGCCTTTCTATATTAAGGCCAGCGCCCCCAAAACATCACATAAGGACTCCTCAGCACAAATTAATGGAGCGCGCCGGATATATCAATTATGAAATGGCACGTCTCATGTGTATTCATGTACGAAGCCCCCACATAAAGCTGTTGTTGAATCGTGAATCCCTCTCGCACGTTCTGGTGGGGATGAGGTGGGGGGGGGGGGGGTGTAACGTGACATATTTGGGTCATAAAATTTCACTGCCATCGCGGGACAGTTCCTCATCTCTTCCTTCGCTTCGCTCAGCTGATCTTGCCGTCTTTCTCTCTCTTTGTTCCTTTCGTTATCGCGCCTCAATTGGCCCGGAGAACGTTCTGCATGAAGGCAAATTTAACGCAGACAATTTGTGAGCTTCTGTCACGTCGCGAGTAATCAGTGACTTCTCTGACTTCTAATGAGAGAGGGCGAGAGAAAGAGAAAGAGAGACAATGAGAGGGAGAGAGGGAGAGAGAGAGAGAGAGAGAGAGAGAGAGGGTGTCACAGGGTGATGAAATTAGGAGAAATGAGACCTACATCTTTGCTATATATTTGACATCATTGTAGCTTATGAATCGTTTCTGCGGCGATTTTATCGCCCGTGACAATGGCAGCCTGGGAACCTGAGTTTTCGAGGAGAGTGAGGGAGCCTAGCTGACCGAGGTGCTTTGTGCGATGGAGAGAATAGATAGACGAGGAACAAAAGAGGGAGGTGGCGGAGGAGATGACAAAAGAGAGATAAAGATTGAGAGACTGGGCGAGCGGAGGAGGGAGAGAATGCTAGGCCCGGAGCTCTGACCTCACCGCCGGCTCTGACCTTGAGTTCCCTCCCAGAGGGGGACCGTTGCCATGGCCGTCCTTTGTA
The DNA here is from genome assembly GCF_013347855.1 of Anguilla anguilla. Classification (NCBI taxonomy): domain Eukaryota; kingdom Metazoa; phylum Chordata; class Actinopteri; order Anguilliformes; family Anguillidae; genus Anguilla; species Anguilla anguilla. Next base: position 33,681,263 of record NC_049212.1, read on the forward strand.
TCCGGGGACCCCACCTCTGTCGGGGTACCCCGGGACGGACGGCCGTTCTCTCAGTTTACTGCTCTCTGTTTCTTATCCCTCGCTTATTCCCTCTCACTTCATCTCTTCGCTTCATTTCTGCACCCCTCTCCACTTGCCTGATCCCCCTTTCGTCTTTCAGAGTTTGCGGAGGTACCGTCCGCTTATTTGGACCCCTGAAACTGTTTTTTTAACTGCGACCATGCAGCCAATTACACGGCTGCTTAAAATTCACATCCTGCAAATGCGATGCTCATGCACCCGGCAAACTTCACCCTCAGCATTTCTCTTGTTTGCAAAACCCAACCCAGCGTATAGATACTTTATTAAATTAATTTGGAAAATATTCATAATTTATAGCTTCAATTTACGTTCACTGCAGGAAACAAGAGGGGAAAAAAATCAGCCTTTATGAAAATGAAGCTTACTCAAATCACGTTATGTATATATTTATATGATATATTGTTATGTAGCCTATTTTTTTTTCTTTCTTTAGGCCTCTATTTAGGGAAGTGTCACATTGTCGGTATTGCTATTGCGAAAAGAAGGGGCCTCAAATGTCGGTGATACTGCTTCTCGGCTCTGTGAATTGCTTTGCGCATCCAGGAAAGCGCAAACAGCCTGGGGTGTTCCTCTGACTGGGGAGCGGGCTAAAAACAGCAGCGAGCTGCTTGGCGAGCTTACAGTAAGCGTGAAGCAAGCTGTCAGGCTACAGTACTCCGCCTCTCTGTCCCATTTGATAATGGAAAGGTGAACAAAGGGAGGTTTGCCGCCACCTTGTGGCCGTGCGGCGGTAGTTCGGGCTTCGTGCTTCGGGCTGAGAAACGGGCGGGTTTGTGCTGACTCTGGGAGATTGTGACGAGGCGAGGTGCGAAAATCGCACGGGATCGAAAAATAAATGGGGTTTAAAATATATGGCGCCAATAAAAGGGAGAATTTATAAATACACGTGTGGCTGTGAAAAATGCGTAGTTAAGGAAGCTGTAGATTACTGGGTTTTACATGGAAAAGAAGCTGAATGAGCTGTGTGAATCACAGATAAAATATGAGCTACCCTGAATGCAAGGCAGCATGAAGTCAGTCATTATACCCCCCCCCCCCCCAGGCTCTTTCCCTCTTATTCTCATCTCTTTCCCTCTCCCTCCCCATCTCTTTCGCCCTATCTTTTCTCTTTGCTTCCTTCCCTTCTCCCCTTCTCTCTCTCTCTCTATTCTTCATTCTCTCTGCTTCTCTCTGGAGTTCTCTCAGTCCCTCTGTCTCCCTGGGCCAGCTTCCTTCCTAAGTTATGTGTCATTGTATAATCAAAAGCAGAATAGCAGCGGATGAAAAAATTCCTCAGAATTACGGTCTGGATGAGTTGTGTGAGACACGCTGAAGCAGCGCTGGCGGTAGCCATGTAGCCGTTTCTATTCTCTCCTTTATAGCGCACTGTTGTGTTTACTGCGTGCTGCATCAGTGCCTCTGTATCCCGTACATGATTGACCTGCCTGGTGGGACACACCTTCTGTTACCTGTCTGTCTCTGAGCCTGTGCTTCACTGTTACCTCAGTCTGTCTGTGCTTCACTGTTACCTCAGTCTGTCTGTGCTTCACTGTTACCTCAGTCTGTCTGTGCTTCACTATTACCTCAGTCTGTCTGTGCTTCACTGTTACCTCAGTCGGTCTGTGCTTCACTGTTTCCTCAGTCTGTCTGTGCTTCACTGTTACCTCAATCTGTCTGTCCTTCACTGTTACCTCAGTCTGTCTGTGCTTCACTGTTACCTCAGTCTGTCTCTGAGCCTGTGCTTCTCTCCTCCCCTCAGTCTGTCTGTGCTTCACTGTTGCCTCAGTCTGTCTGTGCTTCTCTCCTCCCCTCAGTCTGTCTGTGCTTCTCTCCTCCCCTCAGTCACCGGCTGGAGGTTCGAGCGCAGGTGGCCCAGGCCTTTCTGTCCAAGTTCCAGCTGTCCAGCGAGGAGATGGCCACGCTGCGCGGGGCTCGCGACGCCCCCGTCACCGAGGTAACGGCGCGCCCCGAACACTGGAAACGGGCCGTGTCCTGTGAAACAGGAAGCGAAACGCGGCGTCCCCAGGAAGTAGTTGCCGACGGCTGATGTTGTGCTGCGTTCTCCCCGGCAGGATTTCTTCAGGGCGCTCAGTAGGGTGAAGCACATCCATGAAGATGTGAAGATTCTGCTGAGGACCAATCAGCAGACAGCAGGGTGAGCCCCTTTCAAACGGACTCTGATTCAGCTTAGAGCCAGATTCAGGGCGACAAACAGTACATAACAAGCTCATAAAGCCTCCGTTAGACCTGTATAAGCATTCATAAACACTAATTCTGACTGACGTAGACTGTCACTGGATGACTGGAGTTATCATCCATGTCTTAAGCCACGGTGGCATACCAAATCGCAGCATCATAATAGCGTTGTTTATGACAAGAATGAGGACATGGTACACCCTGGCATTATTTGCTGAAGTGTTTATGAATGCAATAAAAGCGCTCATGAAAACATAAAATGTTTTTATTTTATTAAATTGTTACAGAAAATGCCACAGCACGCAAAGCACTGGATCAGAGCTATATTTAATCTAGACTTCAGCATATTTCTGTCTTACCAAACTTCACTGGCACTTACTACAGTATGATCATCGTCAGCATAGTTGCGTGTGATGTGTGTACAAGTGATGGGTGTGTATCTCTCTACATGGTGACATGGGCGGGGAAATGAACTGGCGGATGTCAAGCCAAGAAGCGATAGTAAATCTCATTGTGAACAGGAACACGCTCAATTCACCTCAATCATTCTTAAATGCATAAATATACAGTCATCTTTATATGTTTTATAACTGAATTAGCGCTCAGTTTATGACTCGGCCTGCAATTTATGTGCGATCATAACTCATTTTGTGCAGCATTATAACAGATAACAGACACTGCGGAGTTTAATAACACTAGCCTCGTTGCTGGGAAAAAGTAAAGCCAGGTGTCAATCAATGAATGCGGCTCCGCCTCTTCTCTTAATGGGCGGGTGAAGATTGAAGGCTAGTTCACCATTCAGTTTGTTAAAATTTCAGTTTAGTGCTGCTAAGCTTACACAGAATTCCGGTTGTACAGTATGTGAAAACTGGGGCTAGTACAATAGACTGTCACTAATATTTACATACATGTGTATTGTTTGCAGTAGATTCAAATCAAAGATCTAAAGCTTAATCAAAGAAACATCTGCGTCTAATGTTTAGTCTAATTATGTCTGACGTTCTTGGAGCATCTGATTCAACAAACAAGTTAAATGTTATTACAGAGGCTTTGTGTGATTTTCCAGTCAGAGGTAAGCTTTGCCGTATCTGGGCCAGTGCAGTTTAATTTGGGCAGGCAGTGTTTCTCTCAGTCTTGCCCTACCAGGCCAGTGTGGGAGAAGCTCATGCTGGACCCTGCGCTGTAGGCACTGGGATGCTGGATGAGTGCATGAGCTCAGTGGGGAAAGGAGTGAGGGGGTTTTTCTGTGATTTATCTGCAGACTGGAGATCATGGAGCAGATGGCAGTGCTGCAGGAGACTTCCTACGAGCAGCTGTACCGCTGGGCTCAGAGTGAGTACTGTTACACTGAATTAACACTGAGTTAACACTGGCTCAGAGTGAGTATTAACACTGGCTCAGAGTGAGAATTAACACTGGCTCAGAGTGAGTACTGTCACACAGAATTAACACTGGTTCAGAGTGAGTATTAACGCTGGCTCAGAGTGAATTAATGCCAAGATAGCATTAGCTCATTGAGTGAGAGTGCTGTCACTCATTCCTTCTTCAAATTTACTTTATTGGCACAAAAGTACAAGGATGCAAAGCAATAGCCCCCCAATAAAGTAATATTTGTAAAATTGAATTTAAAAAGGCAAGAAAACTTTATTTAACAAAAAAGTTGAATGTTCTCTGTGTTTGCAGATGAGTGTCGCGGTCTGACCCAGGAGACGTGTGACATCTCCCCAGTGCTCAGCCAAGCCATGGAGGCTCTACAGGACCGGCCCATCCTCTACAAGTCAGTACTGCCCAGCACTAACAACCAAATTCAGCCATTAGACCATCAGAATATACGGCCTTCAGAACAGGCCGTTCAGCCCATCGAATCTCGTCATTTACCTGCAGCTCCAAGCAGGTCCCCAAGCACCAGCTGTCGGCTAAGTGGCCGAGTACAGATCTGTTAGGCCGGCTGCTTTTATATAGAGCCATCATTCATTTCTCAAGACTGAAGGGGACAAAAAGTCCAGCTTAGCTATTGGCTCAACAGCATGACAAACATGTTGCTAACCTGCACAATCCAATCAGGCACTTTTTTAACCCTTTAACTTATAAAATCACAAATATGTGATTAGAATGTTCTTAACTGAACATTCTAATGCAGATGTGAAAATCACTACTGGTAGTGGTAACTGAAATTAATGGAGTTCTAGAACACTGACTTGGACTTTTGAAAAAACACTCCAAAAATCCTACTCTTCAAAGGGTTAACTTCCTTATATTAACGTCAATAAAAGAACCACATCTCTCTCTTTTTCCCCTCTCACAGAGCAGTTTCTTCTGCTCTGCGGTCATGAAACTAAGTGTTTCTGGGAAAGGATTAAAGTGCACTCATTCTGAGATGACACTTGCAGCAAATAGGATTGAGCGCAGCTCCTGGTCTTTGTTGGGTATTAGCTGCAATATTACAGACCTGCCACAAGGGGTCAGGCCAAGTACTCTCCTGAATCTCCTTTGCGGGGATTTCTAAGTTTAAGGTTTCTGAAAGAAAGTAGATAAGGGAAGTTGGTATTCTAGTGCAGTATTGAAGGCCAGAAACCCTATGAGCTCTCGTGGTTTAGGATTTCCCTTCTGTTCATGTGACTGAATGACTAGGCATTGTGCAGATGTGACTTTGGCTGGTGAACGCTGTGTTAGCTAGTATACGCTAACTGTTTATGACATGAGTCGCCAGATCTTCCTCTTTGTCTGGCGCAGATGACCTCATAGAGTGAGTGATCTTTGACCCCCTGAGGACACCAAGTGACCTCACAGATGGGAAGATAATTCCCACCAAGGATCTCAAACACCGAGAAATCCGAGTGGGTCAAAGCATCTGCTGGATTTCGGCTGCATTTTCCACGCTCACGTGCTGACCTGAAGCCATCTATTGGCTAAAGAGTCCGCTTACCAGGGCCTAATCCGGCTGCTGTTTGAAAGGAAATGACAGAAACCTGCGGACCCTGCGGCCCTCCTAGACTGGAGGCTGATATGACTTGGTGGGCTGGAGACCTCAAAGTGAATGAGCACTTTTTAGGGCCTGGGTTTTCAACAGGGGGTCCGCAGACCCCTGGGGGGGGGGTCCTTGAAGGTACTGTAGGGGGTCCCTGGCCAGTGTTGACCTGCACTGACCACATGTATGTTTATAACTGCTTATGAGCAGTAGGCGAAAGGCCTTCTGTCTGCCTGTCAAAGCCTCAGGCCTGTGAGGCTTCTCCTCATCCTCCGTTAGGCCTGAGGAATGTAGAGCTTTTACCCTGGGAGGTAGTGTTCCTTTCTTATCAGAGGCCGGTGTGCCGAAGATTCTGGGAACCCTCCCCACATATTGTTTCCAGTGTGGGAAAGTGGGAAATATTTGGGTTTGTTCTCGTCCCTGGTTTCCCTCCTTGTGTTTCTTCTTACGCTATCAGGAGAGGGTGGTTAGATTTTCGATTTCCCAGAAATGAACCGCATGCTGTATTTTAAACAGTTGGATGAGATTCCACTACATCGGGTGTATTTATTTACTCGAGCTCAGTTCATTCAGAGTTGAGTAAAAGAATGTGAGGAATGAATCATTGAATCATATTCAGTGCCCGTTAAAGGCACGGATTCATTATTAAATATTATTCCAGTGGAACCATTTACAGTTTAGGCATGTAAATGCTTTTAGCCAAAGCAATATACAGAAGGTGCATTAAAGCATTCAATGAAACAACCACAAAAGTTATGGATAAGTAAAGCTAGAGTCAACCCAGTGCCAAAACTTCTCTATAATGGGGTGTGTCTGAGTGATTTTTTCTCATCAGACCACCTGTAGTATTCAGTATGCTGATACACAGCTGGCTTTGGGAGCTGCAGGTGCGATCAGCCATTATGGATGCGCTTATTAATGTCTGTGAAGAGAACACAGCCGCAATTTAAACGCGTCATCGTTGTTTGTTACATGGTCATTAAGCTGGATGCTAGGATCAGGCTTGCGTTCATTTCAGCGCATGTGAGGTCATGAAACCGACTGATTCTCCAGCCAATCCGCTGCGGGTGTGGTTAATGCACGTTGACCTGGTCTCAGTGTGGTCTGGGATGCAAAAGGTTCTGATATCACCTAAACAAGAAGGCCCATGTATTAAGAAATAAACACCGAATGAGGTGAATTTGGTGTCCGTGGCAACAGTGTTACACTCTGCCACCGATTATGTTTTCTTTGCTGTTCTTTTCAGTGAAGTCAGTCTGCCCTCTTCTTCCTCTAACTTATCACCTTGTCCTCCCTGAAAACCACATTTCCCAGAATGCATCTGACCCAGATGGTCACTTCAGCCTCAAGGCCAGGGAGTGGGGAAAACTCTGGGATTCCTGTAATCTCTCACACCGAACCGCCTTCTTCTCCTCCACACTGGCTACTGTTTAGTCTGATACGGGTCACTTGCAGCCATTAGACCAAAACAACCCCCGGTCCCGGGGTCTGTTTTCGCCCGTGAGCGAACCGCAGACCTGCTCTCCGAAAAACAGACACACGCATTCTCATGGAGGCTCCATTCCGATTCACCTCTGAAACTCAGAGAAATTCACTTCATAAATTGAAATGGAAAACAATGCCCATCGTGTCTTATAAGGGAATTTCAGTTGGAAGTTTAGCTTACTGAATTCTAATGGAATTGACCCATTCTGTGTCCTCCACTGATCTTTCATTTCTGCTATTCCCTCTTTCCCCCCTTCTTTCTTTCTTATTTCGGCAGGTACACTCTGGACGAGTTCGGGACGGCCCGGAGGTGCGCCGTGGTGCGGGGCTTCATTGACGCCCTAACGCGGGGGGGTTCTGGGGGTACCCCACGTCCCATTGAGATGCACTCCCACGACCCTCTGAGGTAATCCACACATCTGATATGCATGAAGCACTGCTTTTGCTGCACCAGCGGGTGCATTAGCAGGTGTTATTAGCCTGCCATTGTGTCTCAGGCAGTGAAGAGTCTGTCTCAGTAAACTGAATGTATTACCCAAAGGTGAGCCCTCTCAGTGCTAGTCTGAGTATTGAGGGGAAGCTGAATTGATGTCCGTGCCGAACGTGCTAGACCACGATGGCGGTGCGTCTCCACACCGGCGCGGCGGGCCCCGTAAGGAGAACCGGCGCGGCGGGCCCCGTAAGGAGAACCGGCGCTCGCTCTCCTTAGCGAGCCGCGCGCGGTAGTGCGGCACACGGGCGGACGCGCTCGAGCGGGCTGCGAGCGCCGGAGGCTTCACAGAATCAGCCGGAGCGGGTTCACAGAAGACTCGCCGCTATGGGCTGGAGGGGGGAGAGGAGTCCGCGTCTTCCCTCTGCCCTCCCCCCAGGCCTCCCCCCGACCTCGTCCCCACTTACAGGAATTATTTGGGTCTAACGAGGCCTCTTCTTGGAACGTTGCTGTGTTTGGAACATGCTGTCACCTGCGGTCCCGTCACACGTATCGACTGTTCTGAGAATTAAAGTGTTTCAGCCTCTCCCTCCCTCTTTCTCTCTCTCGTCCTCTGTCTGTCTGTCTGTCTGTCTCTTTGTTTTTCTCTCTTTTTTCTCTCTTCCTCCCCCTTCTCTGTCTTATTTCTCTCTCTCATCCTACCTCTATGTCTCTCTCCCCCCCATCTCTCTCTCTCTGCCTACCTCTCTTTCTCTTTCTCCCTCCTTTTAATCACATTGCTCTTTGGCTGACCCTGTTTGTGGGTCAGTGCCAGTTCAGTGTTGTTCAGATCTCTAATGTTCTGCAAAGGCACATTCAACACATGTCTCCTGCCCCCCCTTGAGCCCAGTCACAAAAATGAGCTAAAATGCAAGCACTCCCTGACCCCCCCCCCCAGTTCCCCACCACATCTCCACCCCCCCCCCCCCTTCCAAACTCTCCCAGGCCTCTGGGCTTCATTCAAAAGGCAGAGCGCATCACACAAAAATCCACAAAGAGCACAGTGGGAGGTGGAGTGCAGAGCTTGAGACTCTGAATTGCGTTTTGACAAGCTCTGGACTACAACTCCCATCTGCCTCCTTTGTTTTGCCATCCTTGCAGGTACGTCGGGGACATGCTAGCCTGGCTGCACCAGGCCACTGCGTCTGAGAAGGAGCATCTGGAAGCCCTGCTAAAGCAGGTCACCATGCAGGGTAGACAAAAGCTTCATTTTCATTCATTCATTCATTCATTCATTCATTCATTCATTCATTCATTCAATCTTATCAGCATTTGTTACTCATAAGCTGAAACTGTGATCGTTGCATTTTTCAGGATGGTTACAGTATCATACCGTCATAAACCCAGGCCATGACATACCTAGCTGGTTCAACTTTGGTATCATGACTAAATTTGTCACCGCTGGTTGAAATGCCATTACAAGGGTATCTTGGTTTTTCAAGGCAAGCTGGTAAGCCTGGTAGCTTTTCTGAAAAATTGGAAGGATGATTTCCCACCTCTGCATCATAGTAGAGTCTCCCTGGTGCAGAGACATAGTAGAGTCCCCTCCCACCATATAGTAATCATATCATTATCCGTTATACCACTTTCAAAGGGCCTTACAGTTTTCCATGGTGCAGAGTGAAAGATAACTCTCCTCACCCCTCACCCATCTGTTCTGCTTTCCCAAACGCGGGGTGGGGGGTGGGGGGGGGTATTTGCAGCAATGGTTAACCAGTAGCAAAAGGGGTGTGACGCTGTACTCAATGCTGATAACCTTACGCAAACACATAGCGGTTACCTTAGATAAATGGGTTCAAATGCCCTGTTTGTCTAAGATAGTGGCGTCTGATCCAGTAGTCAGCGTCCGGCTGCTTCTGGCTAGCAGACGGGCCTGTTTCCAGTGTCCCCGTTGTCCTGTCTTTTAGGAGAGTCAGCACGGGACCTGAATGATGCCACTATACGTGAAATTACGACATCACCATACGTCGACTTGCAATACTGCCATACCTCAACTTACAATACCACCATACATCAAATTACAATCCTGGCATACATCAATTTAAAATGGCACCATGTGTCAAATTACAGTACCGCCATGTATCAAATTACAATACTGCCATACGTCAGATAACAGCACCGCCACATGTCAAATTGCAATACCGCCATAGGTAAAATGACAGTAGCGCCATACGTCAAAAGAAACTGATCAGTCCTGTTAATCCAGAACTGCTGTCAGACCTCTGGAGACGAGAGGCTGAGCCAGAGACCGTATCTCCTGCCCTTCAGTGCCTACGGCAGTCTGCCTGCTTGTCTCAGCTTAACCATCTGAGCAAAGTGCCTAATACTGTTAGAACGTTTGCCCCTCCGGGATGTGGTCCAGCAGCACATTACCCACAGGCTGGAGCCCGTCGGTCACCGTGAACCCACACTGGGAGCCTGCCAGAGGAGGAGGGGCTCCCCCTGTGTGACACTTAGGGAGTTATTCCCGCTACCGTTTTCTTTGTTGCCTTTTTGGGGGGGTTTTGGCCCGGGTGTACCATGAAGCGAATTGTGACGGACGTTTTGTAAAAATACGCTACATAAGTACATTTTGGTTTGTTTTTTTATTTGGTTTTGGGGCACAAAAACCACACTCCTGAACCTGAACAGTTGTGTGAAGCTTATAGATGTTAATACGTGACTATGGTTTCACCGTTACCCTCAGGGGTGGAGGAGAACATGCAGGAAGTGGTCGGACACATCACTGAGGGCGTCTGCAGGCCGCTGAAGGTGGGTGGAGCTTAAACAGCAGACCGGCCGTTGGCTTGGAAAGCATGCTTGGGCTGACTGTGTAGAGTTCTGGTAGTTGACTTCGCACAATCCCAGCATGCATCTGCCTTGATCAAAACTGTGCCATATTGGCAGGAATCTGGGACGCCACTAATTCCGTGGCATTCATTTCTGTTTCATTTTTGCTTTGGTTTTAAAATGGTAGATAGTTGCTATGCCCTGGGATGTTACAACATGAGGGGGTACGGAAAAGGGAGATCAGCTTATCGGTATGCCAAAAGATCCTGTAATGCGAAAGAATGGATTTGTGCCACCTGATAATGGTACCTGTTGGCCAGCTGCAGCTAAACCATATTAAGATGACTGTTTATCATAATGATGGCTTTACAAATGGATGCTGCTGTGTAATGAAGTATTTAAGAGCAGAGGGTGGCGTGAAGGTCAGTGACAGGTACGCCTTCCAGGTCCTGTAGCCTGTCACACAGCAAGGCCGGCTGTCAGAATAAATACTCTCCCCTGAAGCACAGAATACTGTGTACTGCCTGTCTGATGCAGTTCCGTATGTTGTTACCTGTAACTGATATGTTCTTAACATCACGTTCTCGTAGATGGATTGTGGTTGATTGGCAGACTGACTGGTGTTTTTTTCTTGTTTAATCCCACGCTCATCTCGTCTGGACGTGATGTGTGACGCAGGTGCGCATCGAGCAGGTGATTGTGGCCGAGCCAGGGGCTGTTCTGCTCTACAAGCTGTCCAATCTGCTCAAGTTTTACCACCACACAATCAGGTACCTCCCAAAACACTTTAACACAGTTACACACCTAACCTACACACAATCAGGTACCTCCCAAAACACTTTAACACAGTTACACACCTAACCTACACACAATCAGGTACCCCCCAAAACCCTAACACAGTTACACACCTAACCTACACACAATCAGGTACCTCCCAAAACACTTTAACACAGTTACACACCTAACCTACACACAATCAGGTACCCCCCAAAACCCTAACACAGTTTCACACCTAACCTACACACAATCAGGTACCTCCCAAAACACTTTAACACAGTTACACACCTAACCTACACACAATCAGGTACCCCCCAAAACCCTAACACAGTTTCACACCTAACCTACACACAATCAGGTACCTCCCAAAACACTTTAACACAGTTACACACCTAACCTACACACAATCAGGTACCTCCCAAAACCCTAACACAGTTACACACCTAACCCATGCGGGCACAGACGAACTCCACACAGAAAGGCCCTAGCCTGTATTCAAACCAAGGACCTTCTTGCTGTGAGTGCACGTTCCTTGGTTTGAATCCCGGACCAAGGACTGCGTGTGCTACCCGCTGCACCACCGTGCCACCCGGGTACAGATTCTCTCTCTGTTTCTGCAGTGGCATCATTGGCACCAGCGCGGCATCCCTGCTCCTCACCATGGAGGAGATGCACGTGCTCAGCAAGAAGATGTTCTTCAACAGCCTGAGTCTGCATGCCAGCAGGCTCATGGACAAGGTGAGCGAGAGCCCACGCTGGAGCCCAACGCACTGGAACACAACACGCTGGAGCCCAACGCACTGGAACACAACACGCTGGAGCCCAACACACTGGAACACAACACGCTGGAGCCCAACACGCTGGAACACAACACGCTGGAGCCCAACGCACTGGCTCACTGACCTTTCACTTCCCACGGCTAAATACTCCACACTGGCTCCTTACGTACATCACATGCACAGCAAGGCATTGTCACTTCTTCAAAAACAGTTTCATGTCTGTACTGGCTGCATGAACAAGGGTCAGCGCGACTTTTTCTCCCAGAACGTCTCATTTGTCAGGACTCTGCTCCAAACAGACACACCCCAGCTCTCCCCTGATCGTTCCTGCGTTGCGCGAGAGAAATAAATGCCACGCCCCTCCGCGCAGTCTGCGCAGGGCGCATTTCCAGCTGCGACGCGGACGCTCCGCGGCCAGAAAGGCTTGCGGTTTCCACGGAAGCGGCCTGGTAAACAGCCCGGGATGCGCTGGGCGTCGTGCGCGCGTGACGGTCGGGCAGGAGCACCGCATCAGCCCGCTCGCGAGGGGGGGGGGGGGGGGCGGGGGAAGAGGCTTAAATTAGAGTCAAAACAGCCCTGAACACAGACGGACGCCGGGGCGGGGCGCAGCGTTTCCCCGGACGATCGATGCGAGCGGCGGGTCGCCGCGGTGAAGGTCTCCCCGCGTCGCCTCTGACAGAATTATCCGCTTAGAGCGAGCGGCGCTAATCGAATCGCGGGGGGTTAAGGCATCACACATCGCTTCCAGCCCCGGCCGGAGCTGTGAGCTCCTAATAACCAGCCGTGTTACTGAGACGGCTGTGAAACCCGACACAGGAGGCGGTTTAAAAATACAAAAAAAAAAGGATACGAGAGTTACTTGAAAGACAAATTAATAAAAGGGATTGACAAATTAGGTTAATATGTGCACCAGGGGTGGGCAATTCCATTTTTGGAGGGCTGGTGTGTATGCAGGCTTTTGTTTCCACCAGTTACCCTGGCTAAATGAGCTGACTGGCTGTATGCACGAACACTGGTTCACTTGTGGATTAGATCTCAGTAAAACGTTTCATGTAGGGACACAAGAGCAGTCTTCGACTGTCACTCATGCGCTTATGAAGAAATGTAGCTAAAATGTCGAATGGCTCACATGTTAGTGCTAATTAAGGAATGAAGGCCTTCGTTGCTCACCTCTGTTATAAGCTGTGGAGTACTGTGCACCAGAACAGGGTGACGCGATGATGTGAGATAAGTCCACCCAAATTCCAGGGATGTGCTTTGCTCTCAAACCAGATATTACGTCTGACGCATCGTAATCTTGTGCAGATCCAATTCTCCACGTGGACACCATGATTCCAGCCAAATCAACCATTTATTTGTAGCATAACTTTGGCTAAGACTTAGAACTGATCACATTGCAAGAAAAAAAAAGTTATTTTTCAAGACGTTTGAGAGACAGACAGCATTTGTGTTTGAGACTTTACATAGTCAAATATACCTGGTCTATATACAGGGCACTGTAACAGGTGAATTGTGTTCCTGTGTAGTCCTTTAGGAAAATGGTTGAAAGGTTGAGGTGGTGTTGGGTGCTTAGTCTTTTAGAAAACTGGCCATATGGTCAATGTGGTGTTGAGTGGTGTAGTCATTTCGGAAACTGGATGAAAGTTTGAGGTTGTGTTGGGTGATGTAGTCCTTTAGGAAACTGGTTGAAAGGTTGAGGTGGTGCTGTGACAGTGTACAAGCTGTAACGTACAGTAATGTGATTATGTGGCTTAGTCCTTTAAGAAGCAGGCTGAAGGGTTGAGCTGGTCTGAGGCTCTAATCTCTCCTGGTCCTAGGTGGAGCTCCCCCCGCCTGACCTGGGCCCCACGGCCTCCCTCACCCAGACGCTGTCGCTGCTCAGAGAGGTGCTGACCTCGCACGACTCCTCCATGGTCCCGCTGGACGCGCGGCAGGCAGACTTCGCCCAGGTAACACCTGCCCGGGCTCTCCGGGGGGGCCCTGGGGTCCAGAAGCCCAAGACGTTTTGTTTTTTTTCTTCTAAATAAAAGCACATGCTCATTCCTTCCCTCTGTCATCCATAGTATCCGCTGGATGATGAGTAGGTCCCTGCATACCCAAGGTCCTCAATGAAGCCTCTCAGAACATGCCCGATTTGTGTTTAGGAGTCCAGTGTTTGTTCCCTATGCTAAATAAGCTGCTATAATCAAATTAATTCTGATGCTCCAGGAAGTACTAAGCACATATATATGTACACTCAAACTCAGACAAGTTTTCACACCCTCTGACAGCCAATAAAAGGAGAGAATGTTCAGCAATAGAGCCAAATTCGGGTGCTCCCCAGAGACCTCTTAGTGTCTGAAAAATCAGCATTCCCCCCAATAGTGAGGCAAAATAAGGAGGAAATCTCCTCCCTGACGTCGGGTTTTTCCTCGGCCCAGGTCCTGTCGTGCATCCTGGACCCTCTGCTGCAGCTCTGCACGGTGTCCGCCAGCAACCTGGGCACGGCCGACATGGCGACCTACATGGTCAACTCGCTGTACATGATGAAGACCACGCTGGCGCTCTTCGAGTTCACCGACAAGCGTCTGGAGATGCTGGAGTTCCAGGTACCGTCTCCCATCTCCGAAAATCCCGTTCGCCCTCACTTCTGTGCACTTGAGGAAATGTTAGCCTCCGGTACATTCATGTAGCATTTAGTGACCTACAAGGTAAGAGGACGAAGAGATGTCTGGCTGTCAGGACACCCTTAATACTCTTGAGGGAGTTTCCTTTTGTCTTTCAAATCTGCTCAACCTGACTCTGACCTGCACAGAGAGGGGCACTTATGCCCCTGGATCAGTTCTAAGGGGGGGGGGGGGGGGGGTTGAGTTTGAGTGTGTAGCCTAACTGGGTTGAGGGGAGGGGGTGAGTTTGAGTTTGTAGCCTGATATGGGGGTTGAGTTTGAGTACACAGCCTGATGAGGGGGGGAGTTTGAGTCCGTAGCCTGAATGGGGGTTGAGTTTGAGTCCGTAGCCTAACGGAGTGGTTGAGTTTGAGTGCATAGCCTGATGTGGAGGTTGAGTTTCAGTGCATAGCCTAACAGGGAGTTCAGATTGAGTGGCCTGAGATTGGGGGAAGGGGGGGGTGAGTTTGAGTGCATAGCCTAATGGAGGGGTTGAGTTTGACCCTTTGTAATGTCTCCTGTTCACTGTGGTGTAGGTTCTATTTATTAAGGGAAAACTCTATTACTCCTCCTGCTAATCATTAGAAATGGAATCACACGCCCCTCCCCCCGCACCACTTCCTGTCCCCAGGGTACTGGAAATCCAGTTATTTACCTCACGCGTTTGTTCGCGTGCAGTCGTAGGTTTTGTTGTGACTGTCCTTTCCGGTTATCGGTCTTGCTGAGCTAAAACCAGGAAGTACACAGTGGTGATAAAACAGACGGGTAAGATTTAATGGACTTAGCCGCATTAGCAGTGTGCCGAGCACGGCCACCTGTGTTAAATTCACGGCGAACAGTACACAGCGTTCCTTCTTCATCCCGTTCTTGTTTGAAGAACGTATTTTAAATATGAAACACAATGTGAAACGTGTTCTCACGACCGCTTCCTTTTTACCTATTAAGGCTTAGCCTTGCTTGTTTGCTCCAAATGTCTTCAGACTCACCTCACCTCAGGCCTGTACAATTTACCATAATGATTCAGTTCTTCCAGCTTTAATTGTAACTGTCCAAATAGAATTTTTTTTGGGCAGCCACAGTGTTACATAATAGTGGAAATTTAGAATTTAATCAAGAATAAAATTAATTTGTGTCTTCCTTTTTCAGTCCAGAAGGGTATCAGGTCCTGTGTTTAATGAAAACAAGTGTCCAGATCATGGCTAAATCAGCCAATGAGGAATTAAAGGGCCTCATTTAAATGATCCTACACAATTTTTAAATGGCTACACAACTCTTGATGCACTGCAGCCAATGATTGGAGAGGGAAGGCCTATTAAACCAAATGGGTGGAGCTTTCATATGCTCACCAGTGTGAGCCAACCATTGTTTGGCTGCACGGAGCAAATTAATTTTACTGGCTCAAAACAAGTTTGCGATTAACAGCTCATTAAAGCCCCCCTCTCCCATCACTTAAAATGGCCACCCTGTTTCAGCTTGCTGAAGTTACACCCCCCCACCTGTATTGTGTGCCCCTGTGTGACAGATCGAGGCTCACCTGGACACCCTGATCAACGAGCAGGCCACCTACGTACTGACCCGAGCCGGACTGAGCTACATCTACAGCTGTGTGCAGCAGCACGGAGCCGAGCAGGTGGGAGGGGCCAGGGGAGTGGGCGGGGAAACTGGAAAACCAGTCAGGGTTCTTAATGCAGTAGCATGGAGGGGTGGGAAAGTGGGTGGAGAAACTGAAAAACCAATCAGATCACTCAGTGCAGTCAACACGGATGTAATGTCACAGCTAAATTCTATGTGATTGTAAGTAGGTCTGGGTAAAAAATATCTGCCGAATGACTACGTATGTAAATGGGATGCAGCAAAAGGGCATCCAGAAGAGCAAGTTGTTAATGAGGACCAAGGTGAAAGGCTGTTTAATTTCACTCATACATTAAATAAGTGGGCATGAAAGAACGTTCCAGATTAACTTGATAAGGGGTGCAAATGGCACTGATTAACATACACAGTTGTCACACATATGCTGGCCATTCTGTCGATAGGGCAAGGCGCAAGGTCGACAGTATTTATGGGAGGGGTTTGCTCTCTGCATGGGTGGGCTGGTACAAAAAGTAAGGAAATAACCATAGGTTGCATAAATTTTATACAGAAAAAAACCCCACTCTGTTGCAGTCGGTACTGAAGGAGAACACTTCCCGAATTCCCTGGGCTGTCTAACGTTACAAATGTGTCACATTATTGAAGTTTCTTCACCCAAAATGTCACCGAAGACTTGTCGCACTGTGTTGAAGAGGTCATAACATAACCCAGTAGATTATTTTCAGGAAAAAAAAATCTAAAACTGAGAGTAAAAACTGGTGCTATTTAGCTATAAAAATACAACAAACAAACAAAAAATCAGTCGTCTATACTTCCATCCTCAGCACCTACACACTCGTTTCCTGAGTCTTTTTTTTTTTCCGCCAGGGCATTTGTACACATGTTTAACGACGCTGTTTCCGTGGCAACGTCGTGACCGCGATGGACACAAGCGCACACGTTAATGCAATCAATGATCATGGCACTAAGAGCCCCTGGACCAACAACAACACGGAGCTAATGAGAATATGTAAAAAATAATATGTTCGCGAAACCGCTCGCTGTGTTGTGGAAAACGTACGCTCACCGAAAACCCCAAAATAGCGCATTTATTAAACGCATTTTATTCTGGAACATTAATGCGGAGCCGGGCGAGTCTTTTCCGCAGTTAAACCCATGTAAAATCAGGCATACGTAATGTTTTCCTTTTTGCCAGTGCGTATTTACTCACTTAGATAGGCTCATACAGTGCATTAACCTGTGAATAACGCTGATGTGCATCGTTGTCCTGACTTGGGTCAAACGTATAGAACAGAGCTGTGGCTCTTAGTATGTGGGTAAGGGGAAAGTGTGTATGAATACTGCAGCTTAGGACAAAGCTCCTCCACAGCCCCAGTTCAACATTCCTGCTGCATCCAGACAGTTGTGCTTGTTTTGCAGAGTTTCACCGAGTGAGTTTTTTTTTAAATTTTATTTATTTATTTATTTTTTTTAAAGCTTGTCTTCTTGGAATTTGAGAATAGCAGTCTCAAGGTTGTTGTGAGTGAGGAACCAAGAGTAAACAAGCAAGGAAAGGGGAGATTCTCTGTCTGTCTGTGTCTCAGTCTCTTTTTTTTTGTCTCTATTCTACTGTATTGAATTGACAATGATGTTCTAATGAACGGGCATCAAAGTCAAAGTTTCTCTCTCTCTCTCTGACTCCCTCTCTTCCCCCTCCCCCTCTCTCTCTCTCTCCCTCCCCCCCTCTCTTTCTCTCTCTCTCTCTCTCTCTCTCTGTCTCTCTGAGGGCCGTAACCTTGGCATACCTAAGCAGTGCTCTGGCCTGCATTGTGCCAGCTGCTCTTGTTCTCACGCAGGAGCGGGCGGTACACTTGGCTCCTCCGATAGGCAGCGAGTGAGAGGCGTGATTAAGAGGCTCATTTCAGTGCGGCCTTCAGAGACCCTGACCGGAGCTCAGTCAGAGTCAGAGGAGAGGAGAGCCTGCTCACAGGGCACATACGGTTCTGATTTAGGGTGTGTGTGTGTGTGTGTGTGTGTGTGTGTCTAATGAAGTGTTCCTTGTGTGTGTGTGCACGCACTCGCATGAGTTTGTGTATGCGTGTAGTGTGTGTACGCTTGTGTGTAGTGTGTTTGTTTCTGTGCGTGCGTGTTTCTGTGCATGCATGTGAGTACGTGTACTGTGTGCTTAGTGTGTGTGCGTGTGTGTGTGTGTGTAGTGTACTTGAGTATGTGTAGTGTCTGCATGTATGTGTGCGTGTGTGCGTAGTGTGTGTGTGTGCGTAGTGTACTTGAGTATGTGTAGTGTCTGCATGTATGTGTGTGTATATGTATGCATGTGTGTGAGTGTGTGTATATATGTTTGTGTGTGTGTGTGTGTGTGTGTGTATGTATGTATGTTTGTGTGGGTGTGTGTATGTATGTGTATATGTATGTATGTTTGTGTGTGTGTATATGTGTGTGTATATATGTATGTATGTGTGTGAGTGTGTGTATGTATGTGAGTGAGTGTGTGTATGTATGTTTGTGAGTGTGTGTGTGTGTGTGTGTGTGTGTATGTGTGTGTGTATATGTATGTGTGTGTGTGTGTGTGTGTATGTGTGTGTGTGTGTATATATGTATGTATGTGTGTGTGTATGTATGTTTGTGTGCGTATGTGTGTGTGTGTGTGTGTGTGTGTATATATGTATGTATGTGTGTGAGTGTGTGTATGTGTGTGCAGTGTGTGCATGAGTGTGTGTGTGTGTGTATGTATGTTTGTGTGTGTCCTGGTGCAGCAGTGTTGAGTCTCCCTGCTGCAGGGCTCCTCCCCGTGTGAAAGGGATCCACAGTGTGGTGGAGCGGTTCGGCAGCAGAGGACCCGTGTTGTGTTCCACCCAGACGTGGTTCACATGAGGACACGGGCCTCGCTGCCTCCCACATAGCCGGATTACTATCAGCGCACTTCTCTCCCTCTTCACATTTCCCTCTCTTTCTCAGCGTTACCTGACAGGAGTTCAAAACGTGCACCCTCTCGCACAAACGAATAACACGTTTCTTCCTATGAGGAGTGAGTGCGTGCACGTGTGTGTGCGCGTGTGCGTGTGTGCACGTGTGCACGTGTGCATCAGTGAGATGGACTGGGGGAAAAAAATTAATAAATAAAAATATACCAAAACAAAGAACGACCACTGTTTTGACCACTTATCCTTCCAGAACCTGTTTCTGTCACCTCATTCGACAGGCATTTTAAGCTCGATTTCCTAATTAGAAATGTACTGTCCTGTGAAAATGACCTTCTTTTGCTGGATTAGTGATGATACTAATCATGTGTGGTCCTAATCTGGATTTTATAATTAGCTAATATTATTATCCTCAGCTGTATTATGTGGAAACAGTTCAGAACTTAGCACACCTGTAATGCTAAGTAACGGGTGTGTGTGTGTGTGTGTACGCCTGTGTTTTAAACGGAGAATCCTTGTGACTGTGCATCTGTAGCGGTGCCAGTGCATTTTGCATTTCATGCAAGGAAAACTGTGTGTTCCGAGGTTCCAAGCTCAAAGCAAAAACCAAAGCGAACAGACAGACTTTGAAATGAATCATGGGAGACTTTGATGAATGAATCATGGGAGATTGAGGCAATGGCTGCATACAGTCTCTCACAAGATGCTAAGGTAGGGACCTTAATGTGAACATAATGTTGACCTCTCTCCCTGTTACCTTTAGCCTAACTAACAGCCCGTATAGCTAGCGACTCTGGGCCGGGTCTGGGCGGATTCTGGCATCACCTTGCCCAAATCAGTGCAGATCTGGCCTGGAGTGGCGTGCTATCTGGGAACTCTATAGCACAACTCCTCCTGTCAGTTCCTCCCACTGGGGAGTTTTTTTCCCCCTCACTTCCTGTATTTTGGGGTGGGTTCGGGCCCAGTGCCCCCCCACCCTACCCCCACCCCAAATCCCCATTTTCAGTGTTTCCTGTTTTGCTGCGATGCCTCTTTCTCACGGCGCTTCCCGTCTCTTGTGTTTCCAGGGTCCCCTCTCCAACATGGCCAGCATGGACAGCTCCTCGCTGAAGGCCGCCATGGTGAGCCGTACCCCGCCCCCCCCCGCCAGCTCCGGACCTCGCCCGAAACGCCGCGTTTAAAAACCGCGCGCGCCGGCGTGAATTCAGCCGCGGGAGGCACCCGCGCGCTTCCCATACGCGCTCGTCTCCTTACAGCCGCCTCTCCGTCTCTCTACGACAGGTGCAGTTTGACCGCTACCTGTCCTCGCCCGACACGCTCCTGATGCCGCAGCTCAACTTCCTGCTCAGCGCGGCCATCAAGTAAGCACGTTTTTATATTTCAATCTTTATGGACACCGCAAACACGCTTCTTAACGCCTATCCGTCTCAACATGTAATGAGACTATGACGAACAGAGGAGTAAGTGTGTTACTGGTCGCTGGCCGCTCCTGATGTTATAATCTGACCTGTATCGCTTGTGGGTTTTGAAAGCAGAAATGCTGGTGCACTGCACTACCACAGTAGGGTGAAATCCTCTGCGTGACAAAGTCCACCTGGACCATCAGCCCATCATAAAAATAGTCTCTTTTGTTAATGTTAATTCATCTAATAGCCTCAACCTACATTCACTCATTTGACATTCTGTTTCCCTGAATGAATGAGAAATAGATTAGCCTACGTTCCTTGGCCAGCGTTCTTGAATCGGTACAGGAAAGAACGCGAGTTGGATGCCGAACGATAAAAACAAAAAGGTGTCCGCTGAGTCGTCGGACAAACGCCCGTGTCGTCTGCGTCGGATCCGAACGCGGCGTAGCGTTTGTCGTTATCGGCGATCGAAGCGAAAGCGAAGCGAATGGAGACGTATCGCTCGGTGAGCCGTGCGCTCCCGCGCGGCGGGCGCGAGGTAATAGCCAGGCGGTAATAGCCATAGCATAGCCGGGCGGGCCCGGCGGTGGGCTGTTCGGTGAAAGTGCGAGGCGGTTAAGTGGAGGGCGCGATGCTTTTCGGGGGAAATCGACACGTGAGTCACGTTTCTTGGAAATGCGGTGGTGCAGAGAGAGAGAGAGAGAGAGAGAGAGGATGCAGGTAGCACTCCGTGTGCCCGTGGATAATGTTCTTCGTTAATGACGTCGAGTGGGGATGTGCACTTAGAATGTTCTGTAACTCGCGCAGTGTTCAGTTTTCCCCTGGCCTCGTTGATAAAGGGTATTACGCTGCTTAAGGTTTTAATGAATTGCGTGCTTTCCCCAAAATGCTCTTTTTAAAATGCTGTAACGTCGTACTGAAAGGTATTTAGTAACATTACTGGATTTCAAATGTAACATTTGTAGTAATTGTATTGCTCTTCGGTTTTTTTTGTTTGTTCGTGTTTTCCAGTAACCACACACTACATAAAAAAGGAAAGATTGTATAAACCAAGTTTTCTGCAACTTGATAATATCTGTACATTAAAGAGCTTTACTGAGCAGTTTCTTAATGAATTAAAATGTTTTTGTGGTTAAGAAGATCTGTGCGTGCAGTCCCTGCATAATATTGGCTCTCCTGTCATGATGATGTGCTTTTCACATATCATATTAACAAACTAGTACAGTGGTCACCAAGCAGTACATAAATAGGTTTCTGTATTAATTGTCGATGCTCAGAAAGTCATATATTAATATTAATTTTTACGCCTGATGACTGAATAACTTGAAATGGCTTCATTAGAAATAATGGTTCAGGAGTGCGGTGTCCTGTCAGGGGTCCGTTATTTTGACCAAGCCCTTGCCTTTCCAGCAGCCCTCTTAACCAAAGAGCACTAAGCCGCACACTACATTCAGCGTTTAATTTAGTGGAATTTGATTTAATTTGAATGAGTCCAGTGGCCCGGGGCGTTTTAGCATCTCTGTCTGAAATAGAAATGGTCGGTGGAGGAACGAGGCGGGGCGGGGGGGTTGGGGGGGGGATCAGGGGGGGCGGGGGGGAGGCTCTCCACGGTTAAAGCGGGCTCTGACCGCGTTTGAACCCTCAGAAAAACGGAGAGCTGCTCCAGGCCCCTAATGTGGACGTGCCGTGCTCGCAGGAACACGGCCAGGGAACGGGGGAGCGAAGCCAGGCTTTTAGGAGAGGAGAGAGAGAGAGAGAGAGAGAGAGAGGGAGAGAGAGGGAGAGAGAGAGAGAGAGGGAGAGGGAGAGAGAGAGGGAGAGAGAGAGAGAGAGAGAGAGAGAGAGAGGAGGGAGAGAGAGGAGGGAGAGAGAGATAGAGAGAGGGAGAGGGAGGGAGAGAGAGGGAGAGAGAGAGAGAGAGGGCTTTGAGGGTGATGAAAGCCTTATTGCACAGCTGAAAGCTGGCCTCTCGTGTGCTCGTATACTCCACTCCACAGCCAGAGTGCTTCCATTCGCTCTCTCTTCCTCTCTCCCTTTCCTCCAGCTGTGGAGCGGCAAGGCGGCCATTTGTGATGCTGCTGCTTTTCTCAGTCCAGCTGAGGCTTAAACTGTCAGTCACATGAGCTTTCAGAACTTTTATTCTGTTGGTGTGTGTGTGCAGGTTTTTTTTTAGGACTGGGTGCCTCACGGTACAATATATATATATATCGTATCACAATATACAAAATTGTGAGTTATGAAAAAGACCAAATTCAGATGTCAGAGAACATTATAGGCCTATTTAAAGAAACAGCCAGGAGAAATAAACATATATATATATGTTGCCACAAAAGATATTATAAACAAAGAATTATTAATGTATTATGATTGCTTAGTCATAATAATGCCTTCATATATTCGTACCATATTATAAGGCAATCCAAATCATCATGGAAATTACTTTTAAAAACCTAGAAACTTATAAATATGGTTTCATATTTGGATTGACAAAAGGCTAGTTATGATATACTACCATACTGATATTTTGAGCACGGCCCTATAGTGTTGTGTGTGTTTCTGTGTGTGAGTGGGTTCCAGTTCTTTGTTTGTGAGTGAGCCATTTAAAACCTCATCTGTGTCATAACTTGTGTGTTACACATTTGAAGTGAAACCTAAGAGTTGATTAAAAAAACTGCTTCTATTGACCGTGATGTACTTTTCATCTCGTAGTTTAAAAAAACCTAATTTTCTATTCCTCAAACTTGTGTTTACGATTGTGAGACTGTCTTTGTAAGTTTCATTCACAGAAGTTTCCACTTTCTGTGGAACTGACTGAAAAGTGCGGTACTACACCTGTAGGTGGCGCTGCAAGCCACATTATGGTCTGCCTCCGAGTCCCCTGTTAAAGCACAGCGCAGCGAGCCGCATTATGAAACGACTGAAGTGAAAGTCAAATGGAGCGAGCTCTGTTTCTTAGCACCAGTATTCATTCTGACATGGCGATACTGGCAACGGTTCCTTCTTTCATGGGGAAAATGGCTGACAAAATTATTTTGTCAGTTTTAATTATAGTAAAGACTCTAAGAGAAATCAACAGTGAATGAAACGGAAACAAAAACTGCAGATTTATAAGTCAAAACGAATGATAGAAATGGCAAGATTATAACCAAGTTTTTTATTTTATTATTTTTTTTAAACATAATTATTAAGATGCGGTTTTAAAACCATTCACAGATGACAGGGTTCTGAGGTTCTGTTGACCGCTGTAGATCAAACTTGAAGCGTCCGCCACTGCAGGTGTTCTGAGTGAACTCCATCCAAAGGGCGAGTCAGAACCCAACCAGCGAGGGGACCGAGCGGTCAGCTGACCACGTGAGGTCACAGTGACCAGATGAGGTCATAAAGACAGGTGGTTACCGATGACCCTTCATAAGGAGTCTTGGAGAGTGGGACCACCCAGGCTGCAGACGGCCGGGTGTGTAGACAGTCCCACCTTTATGTTTAAAAAGGCAGTCTTTAAACACTGGCCCGGGGCCCTGGCTCGGTTTGAACTCGGATGGGAATAACTTTCACCTCGCACGAACGTTTGGACCGTATTGAAAGACGGTAAACGTCTCTCTTCTCCCTTGCGGAGCGAGTAAAATATTGACTGGTGTTTATAAACGGTGCCTGGCTGACCGGCGAACGGCAGGCTCCGTTGAGCAGAGGGGGTCTGGCTCCGTTCCGGCTCCTTCTGAGTCTCACTCCGGAGTTTGACGCTCACTCTGCGCGACAGCCCGGAATGCCCGGGGACTTTTATCCCACCGTGTGGCCAATCAGATTGCGCGGAGAAGATGGTAACAAAGCCTTCGCAAGCCAAACTGCGGCTTCGTTAAAATAACAATACATAAAAAAGTGTATGAAAATAGTGTTTATATGTTTTTTTTTGTTTTGTCTAAGTGATGAGGAAAGTGTGTTATTAGGGGGTTTACCCTAATAAAGCAGGTTTTTAAGCATGTCTAATTGCTCCATCGAGCCAGCAATGGCACTTTCTGTGCTGTGATCCCATCTCTGCTCTCCCCTCCTGAATAAAGTGGAAAAAAATATGAAAGAATGACAGACTGCCCGCCCTCTGCTTTCTGTGGTTATGCAGGCACAGTACGCCGTACAGGACACTGGATCAAACAGCGATTACAGGGACATGCACTCTACAGGAATGCAGTTTTTATGAAACAGATTTAGAAACATTTT
The DNA here is from genome assembly GCF_013347855.1 of Anguilla anguilla. Classification (NCBI taxonomy): domain Eukaryota; kingdom Metazoa; phylum Chordata; class Actinopteri; order Anguilliformes; family Anguillidae; genus Anguilla; species Anguilla anguilla. Next base: position 33,705,534 of record NC_049212.1, read on the forward strand.
CTGATAAATTCAACTGAACTATATAATCAATTACGATGTAATTATATGTCATGTTTATAATGTCATTATAATAATCTTACCTGATTGTTCATTGTAAGCATTTTAAGCGTTCTCTAACCCAAGCGTAGTATGTTGTTGCTCAGTATTTTATAGGTTGTGCTATTGCGAATTATGCATTGTTTATACGTGTGGCGTTGCTAGGAGACGCGGCCAGATTTCGGCGGAAGTGGACAGTTGAACGTGACGTAAATAAAAAAACGTGTGCCTTGCAGGGAGCAGATTTTTCGGCAGTCCACGGAGCTGGTGTGCCGGGCCTACGGGGAGCTGTACGCGGCCGTGACCAGCCCCGCCAACGGCTACAAGGACCCTGAGAGCGTGCTGCACCGGTCCCCCCAGCAGGTCCAGACCCTGCTGTCCTGAGCCGGGGTACGGGACGGGGACGGGACGGGACGGGACGGGCCCGGGCGGGACAGGGACAGAGCGCACCGCGCACGGGGACCGAGCGATCTGCCTCCGTCTCTCCCTGCGCCAGGGCGGAGCCTCCGAACCCTGCACCACCGGCGGGAGGACGGCCCGACTGTGACAGGGCTTCCCCTTCGACCTCCGAGCGGAGGCTCGGGTCTGATTCGGACATCTGAGGGCTCTCTCTCTCTCTCTCTTTCTCTCTCACGCTCTCGCTCTTTTTCTCTCAGATACTGTGACGGAGGTGAAAATCAGGACAAACTTTTTCTTCTCTTTTGTATTTATTTTTGATTTCATTGTGGATGAAGGGTTCCCACCGGCTTTAGAGGTTGAGGAAAGGAACGGTGTAGAGCGTGTCAGTTCTGCAGTCGTACACAGATACGTGCACACACGCGCTCACACACACACACTCAGGCTACACGCACACAAACACATGCACAAAAGCATGCACGCACATTAAAATGCATGTGCACACAGACATACACGCACTCACAAATACGTGTCCACACGGACACGCACAATCACACACACTTGCGTGAGTGCACACACACACACACACACACACACACTCACACACACAGAGCCCCTTGTAAATCCGCTCCGGTCTATAATCAGGAACAGATCTGCCTTTCATCTCATTAAATCTTTATTTTTTATTTTTATGTAACTCCATTAAAATAAATCTGAATGTTTCAAAGCCTGCGCATCTCCTCCCTCTGCCTCTGACACAGATAGTTAAATGGGATTCTGCGGCCGCCTGGCCGAGCCGGTGGCCAATCAGAGGGAGGCTGAGCGCATTCTCTCAGACAATGGCGCTTTCATGTCGCGGGGCCGAATCGCCAGTCACGCCATCCCTTAATTGCAGGCAGAATTCCTGCCGGCCTTCATTCACTGGCTGTATTTGGGGGGGCGGGGGGGCAGGGTGAAAGGAGGGAAAGATGGGAAAAATGATATTGCTTATAGGCTATTATTAGTTGCCTGAGCTGGGGGAGGAATTAAAGAGGGATCCAAATGGTCTAATTTTGGTGCTGTTGGTAAGAGGGTTGGGTTGAGACATGCTGGCGGTGTGTCACTCATGTCCGGACCGCCTCTGCCCTCTCAGTGTGATGCTCTACAAACCTGGCCTTCAGCAGGGTTTTTTTTTAATTTTTATTTTTTTGTATTTTTTTTTTACCGTTTTATTAATTTTTTAATGGGGTGTCCCTGAATGCCTTTGAGCCTGGGTGGGGGCCCTGGATCAGAAAAGGGTGATAACCCCTGGTGTAAAAACCTTTCTGTTAGTATCACTTTGCATTCCGCGGACACTGTAACACTACGATTGTGGTCCTTATTAAAAATCAATGGATAACACATGATTATGTGAACGAATCGGTGAAGTTTGTCTTTGTGCCGCCGGGCCATGGGGTGATTGGACCGGAACTCCATCGTCTCCGGGTGTGGTGTGGCCTAAGTTCTAGAACTCTACCGCGTCGTCGCGGCGACCGGTTTGAGGCAGTATTTACAAGCGGAATCTGGGGTTGCAGCATACGCATGCTGGTCTGTGAAAAGCCTTTGAGATGCGACTGGTTTGGAGTTTTGAAATGTACCAAATTTGCACATCTCACGAACCCGCGGTGTTTGGAATCCCTGTGTCGGGACAATGGCTGGGGGAGCCATTAGCGTCGAGCGAGCGCGCGAGCTAAATACGAACCCTGCATTAAAGCCCGTCCTCATTGTCCGGGCGTATTAAGTTTCCCGGCGAGCGAATGAGACGCCTGCCTTTTTTAAGACCGCTTTCACAAAATACGAGCTGGTGAAAACCACACACGAGATGAGGGTCTACTCGAAGAGACGAAAAAAAGGTCCATTTCTGTCTTGAGGACACGCAAGGCACCGCGGCCAAGTAATGGCATAGAAGGACCTGCGAGTCATTAGAGCAGCTGGTTATTGAAATGTGTGGGGCAGAGCAGGTCACATGACGATGAGCGCCATTTTGGAGAGAGTCTACCTTGGTTAGTATGCAGCAATTATCACCTTTTAGGCGGAGAACTAATGATCCTATTGTTTTCCAGCTACATTGTATGTATGCCTTACAGTACATTATTTTTTTACTATGTATGCACACAGACTTTAAGACATGCAAATTAAGATATATTAAGAACCTCAAGACATTTTTAAAGGTTGTGTGTGTTTTTATATTTTTTTTTAATATACAGTGAGCTCCATGATGTTTGGGAAAAATAAATATTTTTTATTGGTTTGGTTGTAATCAAACAATTCACATGTGGTTGAAGTACACAGCTTTTATTAAAGGGTATTGTAATACATTTTGGTTTCACCATGTAGAAATTACAGCACTTTTTATACATAGCCCCCCATTCCAGGGCATCATAATGTTTGGGACAAACGGTGTCACAGGTGTTTCTGATTGGTCAGGTGTGTTCAATTTCTTCCTTGGTGCTAGTATGAGAGAGCATTCAGTATCTGGTTTTGATTCTAGCCTTTTGATTGTCTTTTTGAGTCTGTTATTGGCATTTGTCAACATCTGGACCAGAGTTGTGCCATTGAAACTCAAGAAAGCCATTATGGCTGAGGAAACAAAGACAGTCAGAGACATCGGCCAAACCTTAGGCTAACCAAAACAAACTGTTTGGAACATTATTAAGAAGAAAGAGAACACTGATGAGCTCAGAAATCACAAAGAGCCTGGTAAGCCAAGGAAGGCCTCTTGAACTTCAGCAGATCAGATGCATCAGTACACTTAAGAATTCATTCTGCAGCTCCTATCTGCAGTTACATCAGTGAAGACAAGTGAGCCAGTATCTGGGCAGCCATAAATCCCCAAACCATAACACCCCCAACCACCATGTTTCACAGATGAGGGGGGGGGGGGGTGCTTTGGATCGTGGGCAGTTCCTATTGGCCTCCATACTTTGCTCTTGCCATCACTCTTGATTCAAGAACAAGAACTTGTTCCAGAACTCTGTAGGCTCGTTTAGGTGCTTCATAGCAAACTGCAACCCGGCCATCTTGTTTTTGCAGCAAAGTTGTGGTTTGCGTCTTAGAGTGTGGCCTCTGTATTTCTGTTTGTGAGGTCTTCTGTGGAAAGTAGTCACTGGCACACCTGCCTCCTGAAGAGTGTTTCTGGTCTGTTGGACAGGGGTTTTTCTTCATTATTGTGAGAATCAAATGTAGAGGTATATAAAAATCTGAGAATGTGCACTTTAACCACATATGAATTGTTTGATTACTAATTTAAATTTGTGAAGCCCAGAGTCAAATCATTAAAAATATGTATTTTTCCCAAACATTATGGTGTTCCCTGTAATTTTTCCATATGGAGAGGGACTGCAGTCATTTTTAGCTGAATACGTTCCACATTTTCCATTCAACTGTTTTCTTTGACTTTTAATAACTATAGACAGTAATGAAACACTTGATTTTGCATCGTGATTTTTATAGCTAACAGGCCTCCGCTGAAAATGGTCTTTCCACGAGGCAGACGTGGCAGTGACTGATGCCAACGCCGTAGCGGCAGAATTAACTCCGTGCTCTGAGCTGTACGGTTGACCTGTGTCCGTCACGTCCTGCCTGCGCGTTTCACGTCCACATCTCCCGGGACGGTGACCAGGAGGTCAGTGTGTGAGACGGAAAGAGGGAGACGTTGCTGGCGTGCCCTTTGCACAGAAATATGCGGAGTATTAATATGTTACAAGTTTATGCTTCCCCGGTGTGAACTTTGCCATGCTGTGATTAGAAATTATACGACACGGGCTCCCTCTCCAACTGTTACTCAGAAAGCCGGAGTTTGAATTCTGTAATTACGCCTCATAACAGTTCTGGTTTATTTATTTTTTAGTTTTTTTTTTTTTTTTTAATCATTAAAAAAAAAAAAAAAACGAAGGAACTCTCCGTCCTCCTGCAAATGTTGAGTTGGAAGTTCCATGGAAATCTTTGTACCTCCTGTCCTTCTCCGTTTCAGGGAAGCAGAGCGGGTCCACCGCTCCGCTCCACCCCCCCTCCCTCCCTCCCTCCCTCCCTCCCTCCCTCCCTCCCTCATCGCCCTCCCAGCATTCTGACAACACCGTAGCGTCACGGCCTGGGATAGTCTGTCGAACCTTGGCATGACCTCCGGGCTCGGCCTCTAGGATCAGGGTGGCGCACCGGATGTTGCTCAAGTATCGCTGTCTGGTACATTGAGTTCAGGGTAGCAGGAGGAATGCCGCTGAGGTTGGCATCTGGACTGTGCTTTGAAAACCCAATTTAAAAATAGAAGCCCCTCCACCCTCTTCTGCTTTAATCCAATAAAAAAACAAGCTGGAAGCCGCACGCTCGTGAGGACTCGATTTTTATTTTTATTTTTTATTTCTATTTGGCTTCTCAGTGCCATGAGTGTGTGGGCGGGGAGTCCGTGTTTGGCTTTGATGTGATTACATTTTTAGATTAAAATAATTTTTATTGCGTTCATTGCATTAAAAGTTTGAATGCACGTTTGAGCCCAGAGGATAGTACTTAACAGCATTACTGGAAAAAAAACTCATTTTTATGTGATCCTAAATGAAAGTGAGTATACTTATTTTTGATTTGATTTTTTTCCCCCTCACTTTTTGCATTCTTATGGAGAATGCAAGTGGACAATGATGATCACCCCCCTGTGTTCACTGGCTGACTTCTTCCCTTGAAGCTCTGCAGGGTAAGATCATGATGTTCCCCTGGCATGGAAGCACAAACTGAAGAAAGAAAGCAAAGGTAGCTCTTTCTGTCCAAAGAATGTGTGGCTATGCACCTGGATACATTTGTCTAAATGTTTAACCACTGAAAAATATATTTATTGAGCATTTGTCCGCCTTTAAATGGCTTGTAGTCTTAACTCGCTGTGCATTTCTGAAATCCTGTTCTCACTAAGTTAATGAGAGGACCTGGAGGATGTTTTTTAAATTGTAAGTAGGGGGGTTACGGCGTTGTTCTAATGCACAGATGAGCCTGGTTCCGAAGCCAGGTCATGTAAGGCAACACAATTGGGAGGGTTTCAGTGAACCAGGATTACAGCGTGTCATTGCTCACTAGCGACCCCTGCTGGTCAACCAGGCACCTGCGAGTCCATCTGTTCATTTGCGCACGAAGCGTCTTCCTCTGACCCTGTGTTTCTGCAGTGTGATAAGAAGTGCCTTCGGTGTGATAAGAGGTGACTCCACCTGCTTTAGCGGAAATCACATGCATGTCTGTGCTCTCCTGAATCGATAGCAGTGTTTACTGGAATCAGAGATATGCATATTTGGATATTCCTTTATGGAGAGAAAGAAGAGCATTTATGAAAGGCCAGTGTGAGTGCTGGGAGTTATTCTGTACTTAGAGTATGTGTTAAAGGTTCTATAGATAAATACGTTGCATTATCAAAACAAAGCTATTCCGTGCGCCCTCCCGGCTGTGACCCTTGACCTCCTCTGGATGATGCACACTGTTGAGAATGGGGTGGGGGGGGTGGAGTTAAGAGGTCAGCGGTGACTGCTGGACTTTGCTGCAGTTTTGTGGAAAGCACACGCGTTCACATTCAAAACAAACCTGTGTTTATCTGAGTGTCCGGTCACACACAAGCGTAACCTGCCACCGCGGGAGGGTCGTTCACCCCGTGTATCTACACTGCCTGCGCAAAATGACGCAGTCGTGACTCACTGCGGCTGGGGGCTAGCCTTCCTTTCGCTATGAAACACTGTTTGTCAACACGGTCTTCTCTCTCCCTCCCTCTCTCTCTCTCTCTTTGTTTGTTACCTACTCCTTCATCGTGCGAAGTTGGTTTCTGGAGCCTTTTTTGATGATTTGTGACCAGGTTTTCTTTTTGGTTTTTATTTTTATTTTTAGTATAATGAATTGACTATGATGTGTTCAAAAAGGGGATCATGAGTGAAAGTCTCTTCCTCTTGCGGTCTCTCTCTCTCTCTCCCACTCTGACTCACTCTCTCCTTCCCTCTCTTTCTCTCTCTGGGTCCCCTTTCTGTTCTGAAGTTTTCCTTCACCAGGAATTCACCCCATCAGCCGAATTCTTAGACTGCTATTGTTCGGTTAATCTTGGTGCCTGAGTCTCCCCTCACGGCATTAATCCTATTTTAGCACAATGCAAGAACCGGTTATGCAATTCTCACACTACCCACTGGCTGTCTCTAATTCCTCCGCTGGGGAGAAAGAAAATGTGAGCGATCGCATTATGCTAGCGAGGTCGTGAGGAGCATTCACACGATCGCGCTCGCATGGGCTCACTGTTCTCTTCACTGTCAGGCAGAACGGGGCGGCCTCTTTTAAGGGCAGCTAGTAAAATACCAAAATACTACCCGCCCCCAGCACTCACACTCACACACACACACACACACACACACCTGAATGGCAGCATAGCATTGTAGTCGATGATATTCCAGAAAAAAGACTGCTGCTTGTGAAGTCCCGTGGCTTCTATAAATTTCATTTGGGAGACATTCTTACCCAGAGCAAGTTATCCTGCTGCCTTTTTTTTGTTTGTATTTAAACACGTACAATCCATTTATGCAGCTGAATATTTCACTGAAGCGGTTCAGGTTTTAAGTCCTTTTGCTCGAAGGGTTAAAAACAAAACAGTCCCAGCTAGGAATCAAACCCACAACCTTTTGGTCATCGTCCCAGTTATCTAACCATTATTACACAACATTCAGTAGTGTAACAGTGCACGCATGCTATTTTTGCATTCACTGTCTTCAGTTAGACTTACTGTTGCTGCGGGTTTGGGCTAGCGCTGGTCAACAGCGTGTTACTGGAGCAGGTGGGCTTAAGGCAGAAGGCTGTGCTTGACGTGTGAGAACCAGGAGGTTCTGTTGTGCGTGCCGTCCCGCAGGCTGACTGCAGGAATGCATAGTGTACGCAGGCAAAGGCATTTCCCGTCTCGATGCCCACGGATCCAAAATGGCCGCCGGCCGCCGGCATTGCTGTACTTCAGGGCCGTGACCTCACCCTTTGGTTGTCACTCAAACCTCTGAGGCCAAATTTCACACAGATTTTGGAAGGAGGTGCGTTCCCCCCCCCCCCCCCCCCAAACAGAAGAGGCCTCGCGGCATTTGTGACCGGGTTCTCCTGCCCTGTTGCTGATGCGATGACTGTGCCAGCTGCTTTCCTGGACAACGTAATCTTAACGCAATATGAAAAACGAGAACACATTGTGCATTTTTATCGAGGACATGAGAAAGCTTTCGCGGCCGCCGGCTCCCTGGAGCAAAGCTGCCTCTGACACCAATATCAGCGCATTCATAATGCAGCGAGCGGGTCCAGCACAGAGAGGCCTGCCTGCAAAATGGACAGAGCAGTTAAAAAGAAAAAAAAAAAAGGCTCTCGAGAGCAGGGTGTTCCAGGCCTGGACGTGAACGTTACTGATTGATATTCCCCTGGCTGAAAACCAGGGGAACGCCACAGTCAGACAACACTGTCCAGTGTCTCTCTCGTGTTCTTTTTAAACCTTCCTTTTCCGAAGGCCTCCTCTTCCCAACTCCATGCTATCCGTGCCACCGGTGTCCCGCGCAGGGTGGTAAATTAACGCCGGCCAAATGGCGGGAAATTTTGTCGCGGGCCGGTCGATCCGTCATGCCCGTCGGCCACTGCGGGCCCCAAACGTTTAAACCTCCCATAAATGATCTCCCGATTCTGTACGCTGTCCAGAATGCTAGAGCCTGGCTGTTCCCTAAGCACGACAGCCACAGCGTGTAAGCAGAAAGGGGTAACATCTGCCTGCCCCCCCCCCCCCCCCTCGCCAAGGGGACCACCCAGCCCAGCAGTACTTTGAGTCAGAAGTGACTGTAGTGGGAAAAATCAGGGGAAACTACTACATGGTCAGACTAATTAGGGGTTAACTGTATGGTAAGTATGGACGGGAGGTGAAAGTTTTAAGACTCGTTTCACGTCAACGAGACCCTGAGGACCCTATAAACATGACCTGACCTCTCTACTGTAGAATCCCGAACCACAACCCAGAGAGAAAAAACATCTTCCAGGTCAAAAGGTGAAATCCGAGCCATGACCCCCAATTTCCTCCTGTGGATGTCCGCATGTCCAAGCCCCCAAGCTTTCCACCATCTAACAGAAGGACATGCGTAACTACCAGGTCAACTTAAAAACCCCAGTGGGAACAGGTTTTTATTTAGGGAAAAGCAAAATGAGAGGGCTGGTTATTTTTGATGGAAGTTTGGCCAGTTACAATAGCTCTCCATCAGTGCTGCTATACGGCAGTGTCACCCCCCGCCAAACCCCCCGTCCCCCCCCCCACCCTCACCCTGTAGCCCAAAAACCTCATACAGTATTCTGTGCGGCTGCAGTGCCTATTGTGCAACCCTTTCCCCCCAGCCCAACAGAAATGTGTTTGCTTAGCTAATGTGAACACTTTGTACAGATTCCTGGAACATACTCAAAAATAGGTTACATAATTACCGAAGGCTGCCGCTCTACACCACGGCTCCCCCTAGTTGTTATTGTCGTCGCTGCGCCGTTCGCGTTCCTGTTTTCAGACCCAGCGCGGCAAACACAGTTTTAACAAATTCATGGGCAATATGGGTAGGCTGTGAGACACCCGCCTTCCCGGGCTCGGCACACAAACAGGGCTTTGGCACGGGCCTGGTGTTTGTCGGACACGGTGTCTGCTTAGATCCAGAGAGGGGCCGGCCGTTTTTTCAGCCAAGGTCGCCTGTTTATGGATATCACGTTTCAAGGTTCGCTGCTCTGTTTTTTTGGCAGCTTGATGGTGAACATTGACTCTTATTTTCACACTTCAGCATGTTGTTCCGGAATTGATTTGACTTCCTTGTCATTCATTCATACATTTTCAGATGTTACCAATCAATCAGTTTACTACCAGCAAATAAATTACACAAATATTATGCACACTGTACATACAATTTTGCAAACAATTATTAATTACACTTCTAACTCGTGACCAGCTAATCTGCTAGATATGCACTTAAATTATGAATTTTAAGTTAGCATTATATATTTGAAATCATTATTTATAGTTATAATGATTCTGGAATAGAATATTAGGAGTCCTAAATGTTCTCATGAAATTTTCCAAAATAGAATTAGAGTGCTGGCTTAACACTTAGTATTTCTATGAAAAAGAAAATTATATATAAACATGCATTTATAACATTCTTCATAACATTATGAACAGGACATCGATTAAAATAATGTATTGTACAATTGGTTTAACGGGGAAACAAAACTCATCTCCAGTGTGTGCTGTACTTTACTGTGAAAGCACAGCGTCTGAAAGCGCAGTAACTTGTATGAAACGAGAGCAGGTGAAAGGACAGCGTGTCCGGTGAGAAAGACGACGGTGGACCTCTCCGTGAAAAACTTGTGTGTTGGGCATAGGGCCACCGCGGTAATGAGACAGGGCCATATGGCCTCGACACCTCCGGTCCCTGCTGGTACCTTGTCTGCGCGCCCCGGGTCAGATGGTCTCCCCGCACCGGCGGCGGGCGGGAGACGGAGGCGGAGTCACGCTCGCAGATGGACGGCCGCGATTTTTGGCGCGGCCGAGCTGTGAACACCTCATCGCGCCCAGCTGTCAATCATTACAGATCCGGGCCGGTCTTCCCTGTTGTTCCGCTGCCTTAAATCAAGAGTCTGCGTTCTGAGCAAACTCCCCATGGAAAATTAACTCATAACCCATTTTTTTTGGGGGGGGGGGGGGGGGGGGGGGGGGGGGGGGGGGGGGGGCGGGGGGGTGGATGGGATAGGTGTATGGGAAAATGGGTCCCATTAAGATGGGAGATAATACCGGTGGACAATAAAAACCTGTTGTGTTGGGTCTTGGGTTGTTGTTTTGGACAAGGAGCCGCACTCCCATCGGGGGTTCACGGATGGGGGGGGGGGGTGTTTACACCTCCCTCTGTCCCGGGTCAGTGACCGTAAATAGAAACTGGAACGGCTGAGCCTCATAGGCCTGCTCGACCTGCTGCTGTGCTCTGGCTCCGACACAAAAAGGTGTTCAGGTGACGGCGTGTGCACCTGGGCCCCCGCCATCACGACAAAAAAACCGCACGGAGACGCGGACGGAGCACCTTAGCGCCCGTAAACATGCGGCCGCGAAACGCGGGCGGAAGAGAGAACAGAAATAATATAAACAAAAGGAAATTGTACCTAAGACGCGCCAGCTGGAATCATTTCCCTGGATAATTATGCGCCGTAGCAATGTCAACACTGAGAGGAAATCACCTTCTCACTTCCTCTCCGCTCTACGTGCGATTCTCGTTTCATGTTTTTCGCTTGCCGTGTGTGTTCGTGACCACTTCCTGCAGGGTAAGGAAAGCAGAGCTCTCGAAATGATGCTGAGGTCGACACAAAGACCTGAGCGAGTGAGTGAGTGAGCGAGCGAGCAAGCAAGCGAGATGTGGGGTGGGGGGGGGTGGGGGGGGGGGGGCGGTTAGCAAGACGTGAGCTCCAGCAGAGCAGAAATGGTGACAGTGAGGCCCAGGAGTGAAGGGGGGGGGGGGGGGGGGGGGGGGGGGGGGGGGGGGCTGGTTACTCAGTAACCCATAGCTGCTGTCATCAGTCACCTTTCCCCCAGTACCCCCTCAAACTCAACCTGGCCTGAACCCCCGCCCACTGCTGCACACTGAGGGGCTAGAATCATGAAAACTCACTAAGTGGGGGTTTGTGGGTGGGGGTGGGGGGGTGGGGGGGTTGCCCTTTGACCTGTACGTTGCTCTCTTGTGCATAACCTCCAAACTGCAGATTCATTTACAGCCACCTTGCAATAACATAATCAATAACTCAAAGTATTTTTAATAAATAATATATAGCATAAATGTGGGCTGAACTGAAGTCAAAATCTTGGAGGTTCCAGAACTTCCACCTATTTGTACCAGGAAATTTGTATCAATCTGTGCATTAATATTAAGGCACTGATATTGCTTCCCTTGTGTAATATCCAAATAACTGAAGTCTTCAGCTTAGCATTTACCCAGAATACTTCACTCCTTTCTGAGTTTGACAACCTGTATCTTCTTTTAGTTCCACCCACCCACTTCCACCAGCTCCCTCTGAGGGTGTGCGTACCGTAGGTATCGGCCGCTCCCTATGCCTAACCCCCCCCCCCCCCTCGCCTCCCCCCCGCCCCCCCCAAAAATGAAACGGGGCTCTGACCTCACACTGACGTAGTTTAAGGGGGAAATGGAATGTGGAGCAAAGCCGAGCCAGGCGGGGCCCCGGTGCCGTGAGTCCCGTGATGAACTGAACAGACGGGTTTACCGCGGGACGGGGAGCGCGGCTCAAAACTCACAGCGGTAGTAGTGTAAAAGAAACAAAAAAACAGGGCGGGACACTAGGGTGGGGTGAAAACAAAGACAAGAGGCGCGTAACGTCGGTGACTCATCACGTGGAACAGGGAGCTGGGGAGCGGCAGCGCACGCAGAAGCGTACCCCGTATTGCGTCACTAATCCCGCGCGGCCCACGCTGTCTCCCCGCCCAGACGGGCCGGGGAGGAAAGGAGAGACGACACTAATTCGGGATTGGGGTGAAGGGAACCGCACTGAACCAGTCAGCGCCAGAAGTAACCCATACAAACTCGCCTCTTTTTTGGGCGGGAGGGGGGAGTGACAAATCTCACTTTTTTGGCATTGCCCCCACGGTGAAGATTTCTCAGCAGTGACAGCCATGAATGACTTTAGCTGTGAGAGTTGCGGTAGGTGTAGGCTCCCCACCTCCCCCCTCCCCAAATAAAAGATTTCAGAAGGTGAGAGGGGAAGACTCTGTATAAAACCCAGGTAAATACCAGTACTACAGAAGAGAACCGTTCTATTAATCTTCAGATTCAGTTCCAAGGGCCATCCTGATTGTGCATATTTTTGTTCAACACAATGCCACTGTCCGTGATACTGCATGTGTATATAATACAGACATACACTTGGAAATTCTGCGCCTATATTTACATCTTAAATGGAGAAAAAAAAGAGAGAGAAAACTGGGGCCTGAACAGATGCAGAGAGCCAAAATATAACAACTCTAACCGCTGTGGTCAGGGTAAGGAGATCGACCACTGGCTGTGGGCAAGACTTTCACTGTCATTGAGTTTGACCTGAATGTGTGTGCATTTGCAAAGCAGCAGAGACAGAAACAGCAAATAAAAATTTTAAAAAATAAATGACTTTTGAGTATTCAGTTATATTGCTGGCATTTCAGCAAATGCTCTTACCCAGTGCAACTTGTATATATACAAATTTTATTTATTTATTTTACAGAATTGAAGCAATTCAGGTCAAGTACCTTGCTCAAAGGTACAGCTACCTTGGAAAAAAAAACCTGCAACCTTTAGGTCAGACTGGAGTGCTCATTAGTGTTCAGTGAAAACAAGAAAACATCCTTAACCTTCCATTTCAGGGATACTAAGTCCCAACAAAATAAAACTGTATTAAAGTTCTCCTAGCACTGAGTCTCAAATTTGAAATATTACACACAAAAAAAAAAAAACCTTATTGGATAGTGCTCTATCAAACATCACAGTGGTATTTGTAGTTCCTTGACCACTCAACCCAATAACTTGTTTTTCTGTTCTTTCTATGTCTGTTTAATAGAAAAAAATAGGTGAAATTTAAAATTGTATCCACAAGAAAAAAATAAAATAAAATAATTGACATTATTGAGAGTAATTGAATAATTGAGACCTGTTTACAAGGTTACTCAAGTAATCAGAAGCAAGTGATATAAAAAAACTGAAAGGCTCTCTTAAAACACCCCAGGTTAAATGAGGCTTGATTGGTAATTTGCATGCCCAAATTAAAGGAAGCACCAACCGTAGTCTGTAAAGTTCTTGACTGGCTGCTCTTGAGCAAACTGCCAGCTCATTCCCTAGATTGACATTTGTCATCAACCGGTTCAGTTTTCAGTTGGCTTGGCATTGACATCATGGTGGAAAAAGTACACTCTTTCAACCACACATGCCCTAGTCGATTATGTTTAAGACTTCTGTGCCAACATCACCTTTTCCGATTAATATTACCACCCCTCTGACACAGTGACAGAGCTCTCTTCTTCTAGCCATAGTTGCCCAAAAGAAATGTGCAAGTGGGCCTGCTCAGCATTTTTATACACACCTGTGAGCGTGCTGAGATGTTAATTGCTTAATTAACTCAGGAACCACACCTGTGTGGAAGCACCTGCTTTCAATACACTTTATACCCCACATTTACTCTAGTGCTTTCTTCATTTTGCTGTGTACTTTTTCTGTCTTTTTCTGTTCCTTGTACTTTTTCTGGGGGAAAAAAACATCAATACACTTTGCAGAAAAATACTATGTGTATACACACTGAAGAAAATCACTGATAAATTGTACCTACTATAAGATGACAACACCCACAATAAAGAACAGTAATTGGTTTCAGTCTGTTCTACCTGTGGTTTGGCATGCCCAATTACGCTCATAAAGAGATACAAACACTGGCACGGAGAGGGCCGGATGGCCCATATATTTACCTCGTACACAGTACGCAGTGCAGAAACGTGACAGCGTTGCAACAAACACGAAAGCCATGCCGTTGATGAATTGCTCGCGCTGCCTTTCCCGAGCTGCGAATGCACGGAGCTGGTGTCTGAGTCACTCCGCTCGCAAGCCCAAAAAATTGTAAAATTCAGGCTATTGACTCATAAGATGAATCAGGCGACCCGCGGAGAGACGAGATCATTTCAGCAGCTGTCCAAACACGTCGAGGTTACGGTTCTGCACCGGCTCCGATGGGGGGGGAGGGGGCATTTATTTTCATATGGGTGTGAAAGTGGGTGTATTTGGTTATTTTCACGCGAGGCCTTTCAATTGATCTTCTCTCCTAAATCAAAAAACAACAGGTCTGCCCCACTCAGAGGGAACAGAGAAAATAAACCGTCCCGAAATATTTAAGCGGCCGCGCGCAAAAAAACAATAACAGGCGCTGGCGAGAAACACGTAGCGCCGCTTCGGTCCTCTTCCGTCGTCCTGGTACCTCGGATAAACCTTCCACGAGTCATTTCCTGCCATTCAACGCAGAGAGGTCCTGACTTTCTTGCAGTGAACTTTCTTGGCAGCCAGAGCGGGTCTGAGTTCATTTCTGCAGATGATGAAAAAAAAAAGGGGGGAGGGAATAAAATGTTGCCGCCTCGCACTCTGCTCAAAATAGGAAACAAAATAAAAGAAGAGAATGAAGGAAAAAGGAGATGTAGCGCACAGATCTTTTCCCATGCCGCCCAGTAGTGTTGCTCGTGAGCTTCCTGCAATAGTTCTCATCTACTTATCATCTCCCCACCTCACTGCTAATTCACTGTGAATCACGAGGAGGTCCTCTTGCTTTTGTTGAATGTCAGATCATTACCAACCCAATGCACCTTCATGTCAGAAAGAGTGGCTAAAACCCCCAGCTGACAAAACGATGGGGAAAAGTATGGTTAGGTTCCCATTTGGTTTAAGATAATGCTATGATGAGAATGTTCCCTTTTTTTCCCAAACAAGCTCATTCAAAGTCACAGAAAAATGTTCCAGGCATGTTGCATGCAGTCTTACTGTAGACATCCTCTGATGGTTATGATTTAATCATGGAGAAACATGGTGGACAATACGTGTGCTGGAAACGTTTACCCCGGCCCAAACTTTTCTGGGAGTGTTCTGAGAACCAACAGTTGTTCCCAGCGAAGTGGATTCTCTCAGTTCTCACTCTCTTAACTGAATTGAAAATATTCTGGAGACACATACATCCAGCTGTTTTAGGTCTCCACACAGTCGCATGGTTCATTTATGTACATATCGACACAAAGTGTTTCATTTTGGCAGCTATGTATAATGCATTTAAAATGAGCACCATATTGCCCTCGGGAATGGACTGGACAGATGTGTGGGATTCTCCACAAGGCCAGATCTCCCTGCGAGGATTCTGGCTGGCGATCCTCTGTTCCGTGATTGGTGAAATTTAAAACAAAAATGAAGGAGCAATGCAAGGACCTGCGGACCCTAATCCCGGAGAGCTGCAGGGTCAGCTGCTTTTTGGATTCATTGTAAAATCTGCAACCGGTTCAGACCCAGGAAACCAAGTGAGTTGACTTAGGTGTGCAACAAACTGCATTTATTTATCGATTAAGTACTGAGTGACAACGAAAACCAGCGGACCCCGCGGCTGACAAGGACCGGGGTTGCAGACTCTTGGTCTAATGAAACGGACTTCATCGCTCTCAAAGCCAGCAAGCTCGACCGCAAGCAGATACAGGCACAGAACGGTAAAGCTCTGATGGGCGAAACAGTGTAAAATCTCGGACTGTGATTGGCTTGGAGAGGGCTGACTCCAACTTTCCATTTGGTGACTTTTATACTTCACGTGAGTGATCGGCCACCCAAGCGAGGCCTTCTTCCTCACAGTGAGAGGCACTTTTTTCTTGGTTGGCAGCCCAAAAGGCCTCATCGCCAAAATTTCGCAAAGAGAAACGCAGTAAGCAAAATCCATTAGTGGGGCTTGGGGGTGGGGCGGGGTGGGTAGGGGGGGGTTGCATTAAAAGAAATGAAATTAGCGTCTAAGGCTTTGCTTCAGCCAGGGAAATGGAACCGAACAAACATGGCTTGGGCTGGCGGAGGTAGATATTCAGCAGAGAAAGAAGAATCAAACAGACTTTTATTCATGCATGACAACAGTTTTCAGAGGACAGCTGTGTGCATGAGCACGATTTCTTTCTCTCGTGATTCGCAATGTTTCTATTCTTAGTGCTGTTTGGCCAATAGCTTTTGCTGAGGAACAGCCAATGTGGCATGACAATTATTGAAGACTTTTCTAGGCTTTTGTGCTTTGTATAATAAGATAATATGTGAGAATTAATGATGGTTCGCTATGGCTTTCTTTTTACAGTCTTCCATACAATCTGTGATTCCCTGGATGAGTCATGGTGAAGAGAAAGCTGCGTTCATACTTTCTGTCATTACATAAATCGACATCGATAAAGTCCCTCCAAATTGGTTTCCATATTCATATGGAATATTCAGCCATATTTGTTTCCATATTCATTTGCTGACAGCCCGCGCAGCAGACGTCCTGGTATGTGGCCTAGAGGGGCCTCGTCATTCGACCAGTCTCCCTCGGCCAATGCCTCAGAGTCGGGGTGATGAAATGTTTACTGGGTACTGCTGGAAGAATTTCTCTCTTGATTCATCGCATGTATTAACTGGCAACATGCTGTTCTTAGGTGCCCTTGAAGGGAGAATGAAAAGAGTGGTGGTGGTGGGGGGGGGGTACTGTTATTGTGCAGTTGATGCTGTTGTTAGCTTAATTTTGCTGAACAAAATCCTGACGAGTGGCTAATGGAGGATGAGGCAAATGTTACCCTGCTGACTGAATGCCTCTTCCCCCTTCCCTCCCTCCCTCTCTCTCCATCCCTCCCTCTCCATCCATACCCAGTAAGCAGAAGCCAGAATCCAGACATCTAGTGGGATTGAACATTTGGTTTGAGAGACGTTTTGACATAAACCAACTAGGTTAACCCCGATATAGCTCAGGCTTTTATCCAGGTATAGCCTGGCTATGTCCTAGTTGGCTGGAAAACTCTCACTTTTAAACCAAACGTAGCCAAACGTTTTCACCTGAACGCCTAGTCGGCGTTCCACCAACTTTTCACCAGAACAATGGTCACTTGGTATGTGGTGGAATTGCAATCACTGAGTATTTATTACTGGTTTACCACCCATATCTCTGCCAAGTTCAACACTATCCACTCATATCCATTTGCTACTTAAAGTACTACGTCCTCAATCTCTGTTTTGGTAGAGCACCTGACATGATGTTGTATGTTTGTGTACTGAAAAAATTCCTACATGCAAATAAAAATGCTTAATGTAGAACCTCCTTCCGTATCTGCCTGATGCCAGAGACTCCATCAAGATTCCAGCAATCTGGATCACAGAGGGCATCACATCACTACTAGTAGCTAGATGCAGCTTGAGATTTATTTTGATAACAAGGAAGTGGATTCTGCTTACTGTATAAAACTAGATGCCAAGTGTTAAGATAGTGTTAAAAATATATTTTTTGAAAAATGCATAAAAATATTCCACAATATTCATGTCTGAAAATGTGCACAAAGCTGGAATTTTTGACAGTGGGAAATTGTTTTCAATCCAATTTCATATAAACCTTCAAAATTGATTGTTCAGATTAGACAGTTAGAGAAAATATATCACTCAATATATCTGCAATGTCCTGGTTCACATGCGCCTGGCTGTTCCACTGTTAATGAGTGTCAAGTATAGGTGTTTTTCTTCCGTTCAATCTCAAACATTGTTTCAGCAGGAACCCATGGTTTTTTTCCGCTCACAATTAGCAAACACCTATCAGTTCACTTCAGTTTATCTTCTGCAAAAATATAAAGATTAATCAAGTTTTTATCAGCAATCATTCATCGTGTGTGAACGACTGTTTTTCTCTCCTTTTTAACCAAAGGGGGGAAAAAAGAGCATTTTCACATTAGCTCTGTGCAGTCGTTGTCCTGGAAACAATGCTTGGTTTAGTCTCGGTTTGTTCATCAGCAGATAGCAGTATGAGTCAAAGGACTGAAACCACAGTTGTTCTGTGACATCACAGTCAAGCAAATTGTTCCGTGATGACATTTCTACCCCTCTCTTTCCCTTCCACAGAAACCTCTCAGACTCTTTTGATTTGCGTGTGACTGACAAATAACATAGAATTAAAATTTGAAAAAGAAACAGACAAACCTCAAATTATTCTTTCTCCAGAACAATGGGAACGTTGAAATGTTGTCAAAACATATGACTGCTCAACACAGTATATTTAATTGAAGTAATACTGAAACTGGAGGCTAATTAAGTCTAAATTAAAACACAAGTGTTTTATTGATCAATGAACCACCTCAAGGTTGTATGAGAGGATTGAACAATAAGGCTCACAGACATGTAAGGGGCAATAACCACTGATTTCTACCATCAAGTCATGACCTTTCGAGGACACATCTAAGGAAAATAGTGTGAGACAGTCTCACCTCACATTAGTGTACAATGAGACCCAACACCGGAAGGCTAGGAACTAATGGCAGATGGCCTCTACATCTCTACCTGATCCATTGACTCATTAGAAAAAAAATAAAACCTTTGTATTGAGATACAATAGATAAACTTTGACTTATACTGAATACATGGAATATAACAAAAAAAAACCAACAAAAAACGCCTCAGTTTCGAAGGTGATCCACTCCAGAGGTGCTTTTTTGTTCTGATGTTGTACTGAAAAGAACTACTCTTATTACTTGTATTTTTCTGACATTTTCAATAACACCCTCTTCTCTCTCCCTCTCACTTTCTCTCCCCATCCCTCCTCTGAGAGACCCATTGTACTGCCCACTATTAGACAGCTTTCCCAGCTCTCAAAGTGGACGCAATTTAATTCAATTTCTCCCGCACAGTCGCCCCTATTCATTCATTTCTATGGAGAATTCATTTCCCTTGTTTGCAACAAAAATGTGAAGATGAGAAGAGATTATATATATTTATATATATATATTTTTTTTTCCACGCCCAGCTGCTAGAGACAAATAGCAGATCCAGCAGCCATTAAAAACGGGCTCCTGCTCTCATCTCACGCTAAGCCTTCTGGGAGCTCGGTCCCTGCTGCCTTCCCCTGGGACACGCGTTCGCTCAACTGGCTGTCCCTGGACATTCCGCGGCGAGGTGGACCTGTCTGGGCAGGCCTTGGACCAGGCAAAATTGAGTCCCCGGGTGCCCAGGCGGGCCTGTTTAACTCAGCCTTGCCCAGACCTCGATCTGGATAATTACTCTGAGCGAGCAGCTGCTTCAGCTGTCCCTACTTAACATCTCTCTGTGTGCCGAGTGGTTACAGTAGGAGAACTGTAACACCTGAGGGGGGGGGGGGGGGGGACAGAGTTTTTTTTTTTTCTTCTTCATCGTCTTCATTATCATTGTTATTATTATTTAAAAAAATAATTTCGTTGTTCCCAGAAGATTCCCTTCTCCTCTTCCTGCCCACTCCCTCTCGTAGGAGAGATGTGGTAATTACCTTTATTTCCCAAGCATAGCCCTGCCCTCTCTCCCGACAAAGTAATCTTGGCAATTAAATTCTGCCCACTGTCAGACCGATTGCTTAATTGCTGCGCCTGTCGCGGCCCTCCTCATTAACGGATGCCCTGCAGCGAGATGCGCGGTACAACAGAGATTCTGTCGTCTTCAACAACATCACGCTTTCAGGGGCACTGCTCTGGCTCTTATGGACAATAGAAAGTTTTCTGGTACTATTTGAAAAATGAACGAGAGTTGGACGTGATTACATGACAGTTGAAATTATGAACATGGCAAAGGCCCAAAATAAATTTGTGCAACGGTGTTCTTCACTGTGGTAAGCCTTCGAGATCATGTCTGCACGAAGGCTTGACTGCAACTGGCATATTTGCTGTTGCAGTCACGGTTGTTACCGAGGTGCCTATCGTGAGTTCAGCCCCACACATCGCCGTCTGACATTCACCGCAGGGCAGGCTGGACGGAACGGCGCGTTGAAGATTAAAAAAAAAAAAAAAAAAAAAAAAAAATGTCATTTATAATTCTTTCCCCTTCCTTCCTGGAATTGTGTCTGAGGGTGAGGTGGGTATGTGGGTTATTATTCCAGTGTCTCTGTTTTCTGCATAATCCTTTCTCTTTTCTTTTTGCTGTTGGTTCTGTGGGTGTGGAAGTGTTCATTGTTTCCATGGTAGCCGCTGATTTCCAAGCATTCAGTGTAACCATCTGGAAGGGGTGGTGGGGGGGGGGGGTTAGAAGAAATTGCTTTCGTGACTGGATCTGTTCTGTTTATGTTGCTGTTAGGTTACCATTTATTACCATTTAGCTGACCCCCCCCCCCACCAAATAATTATCTGTAGTTCACCTAACAAATTGCAATTAATCATTGTATTCCATTACTTAAAAAGAATATCCATATGTTTTCTGTAAGATTTCATAATGAAACCACAGAAGAAAAAAGTTGGAATATAAGTTGGATGTAACGTACAAAGCACATTAAAAAAAGTGGTGCTTCATATGCACAAAAATATTATATTTGGGTTTAATATGGTCATTAAATCACACTATAGCATACTTTCAATCAACCCAAAGTTAAAAAAAAAAAAAAAAATGTGCACATGGTTTTAAACAGTTCATTACAATCATTAAGAATATTAATAATGACAAATTAAATGACCTCTTTTTAATTTGTGTAATGACTTTAATCGCTCAGTGGGAAAATAACATGCTATGTGGTGATTCAGGTTATGCTATTCATGCTATTATTGTCGATTAGACAAACACTTTCAGCCATGGTGTAAAATTTATCGCACTCCGGTAAGTGTTCCTCTTGAAACCCGAAAACCTGCCTTTTTAATTCCAAAACCAGAGTGGCCCATTTCAACCGGCAGCAGTCACCTCAGGGAGTTTTCCCATTTGTTCTTGTTAGATTTCCGGAAAATGGCGCCCGTGAAGTCCCATAAACCTCTCACACCGTCAGGCGTCAAACCTCCCCGTTTTACCTGAAACACACCTGAGAGCCCGTGCGTTAGAAGCTAGCAGGTCGCAGCCGTAACCAGCTTCCCCGCGACAGGTTGAAAGAAGGGCCGCCCTCCCTCCTCCCACTTCCTGCGGCGCTGAAACCCGACCCCGCGCATTTAGGCTTGATGGGGGGGGGGGGGGGGGGTTCGTATTTCTGCGGTTCGGGGGGGGGACAAAGCCGCAGGGACCCGGTTGCGTCGCCCCCGATAAACCCAGAATGCAGTAAGTGAAACAGGCGGGGTTAATTACAGTTTAAGGGCTCTCCCGGGCGAACGGGAGGACGCGCGCCATCGCAGGCCTGCCGCCGCCGCCGCCGCTCGTGGGAACGCCGCTCGCCACGCTGAAAAGCGACGCTCTGTTCAGCATTCCACAATGCACCAGAAATATATTTCGCACACAGAAGTTTCACACACATTCAAATGCGCGAACATACAGAGCAGTCCAAGTATTTGGACACGGACACAATTTTTGTAGGTTTTTGGATCTGTAGCTACGCCGCCACATTGGATTTGAATGAATGTAAGGCAAAGTGCAAACTGCCACTGCTTCAATTTTAAAAAAGAAAAAAAGAAAAAGAAAAGCGTTGTTGGAAGCCTTTTGAGAATGGCTAGAGAAACTTTTCAGACAAAACCTGAGGGTCTCTCTCACTCTTTCTCCTCTCCCCCCCTCTGTCTCATTCTCTCTCCCCTCTTCCTCATCTCCCCCCCCTCTCTCTCTCTCTCTCTCCTCTTCCCCCTCTCTCTCTCTCCCTCTCTCTCTCTCCTCTTCCCCCCCTCTCTCTCTCCCCTCTTCCTCATCTCCCCCCTCTCTCTTTCTCCTCTTCCCCCCTCCCCCTCTCTCTCCTCTTCCCCCTCTTTCTCTCTCTCTCCCTCTCTCTCTTCTCCCCCCCCCTCTCTCTCTCTCTCCTCTCCCCCCTCTCTCTCTCTCTCTCCTCCCCCCCCCTCTCTCTCTCTCTCTCTCTCTCTCTCTCTCCCCCCCCTCTCTGTGCTGTTCACGTGCTGTGGGGCTGTATGGGGAGAGCTGCGTGCAGGTTTGCCCAGCAGGTCTTGTTGTCTCTCCCTTCAGTGGAAGGTGATGGATGATTTCTGGAAGGGCTCCTAGTGAGGCACTGAGCATGTGTGTGTGTGTGTGTGTGTGTGTGTGTATGTGAGAGGCACGGCAGGTGGCAAGCGCTGACTTGACTGCAATTAAATGTACAAATCTTTGATTGGGCTCCTGGGAACGCAGTCATTAGTGAGGGTGAATGGGACACGGCTAACTTGAACCCCCCCCTTTGCTTTATTCACTATTCTCTACTCTTGCAACCTTGAATTCTCTCTTCCTTACTTTTTATCTTCTCATGCATGTGATTGTGTCTGTGTGTGTGTGTGTAAGAGAGAGCTCTTGTGATTGTGTGTGTGTGTGTGTGTCTGTCTGTGTGTGCGTGTAAGAGAGAGCTCTTGTGATTGTGTGTGTATATGCGTGTGTGTGTGTGTGTGTCTGTGTGTGCGTGTAAGAGAGAGCTCTTGTGATTGTGTGTGTGTGTGTGTGTGTGCGTATGTAGCCCTTGTGATTGATTGACTGACTGAAAGCTGGTACAGCATATGTGCCTGATTGATTGACTGAAAACTGGTCATACCACTTGTAGAACACTGCCTTGTGCGCTATATCCTCATTCTGAATTGGGGAATGGGGCGGGGCATGATTTATAATGCGTAAATAAACCACAGGAAATGGATCATTCAGTCGTTCTCAGGAAGTGGCATTGTACACATTTGATTGGATGGAAGCCAACTCAACCCCAGTTAATCCTTGTATGAAAAGGGAGAATAAAACTTTTACTGACGTTCCGTTGATTAAAAGATAATACTCCTGCGTGTTCCTTTCTTTACTGAGGGCACTGTCAAAATGTATCCTTTCACCATAATTAGTGCTCCATCAGTACTATTATACCAATGGCGCTAGGAAAACTTTTCACTGCATTGCCCTGTAATGGGATAAAGTTGGCAAAGAATTTATTTAAGTGATTTATTATTGATGTTATTTATTCACAAATAAATATCAAAAATTGACAATTAGATCTCAGTGACTCATGGAAGGAGTGAGCATCACACAGGAAATGAAGAATCAGCATCCCTGGTCTTTAATTTCAGTAACTTGACGTGGACCCAGAGTCCATAAAAGATATTCCCATTCTGTCAGGTACAGTGTAACAAGCTATCATCGAATTTGTAATACTGTAGGCCACACTATCTGCTTAAGCTAGTGACCAATAAAGCTTCGCATGTCATCAGTGGGCAAGAGCTATTCATTAAATCGTTAGCGCTTTCCTTCTTTTTCGTCCATTTTAACTAAGCTGATATTTTTATCACTGAAACTCACGGAGATAATGTTGTGTACTTTCACCGTCGCTAAGAAGCTGACGCCTTCAGTGACTCAGATGGACAGTTAGCCACATGACCCTGGAGAAATGAACGATTTCAAAAGCAATTACAAAAGCAGTAGAAATCACGAAAGGTGCATGAAAAATAAATGTGACTCAGATTGAAAATGTGACTCAGGGTGAAATCCATCCAAATTTTTTATTTATAAATAAAAGATCAGGCTGTTCAACTCGGGGCTCAGTTGGTTTGCGTTGTATATGTGTGTTAACTGACCACTGACCACAATCTGACATCACTTCGCAGTGAAGCACTTTCTGGAAAAAGTTATGCCCTTCCAAATGTTGAAAGTAAAGTCTGGGAGATGTTGTAAGATTTCAACATTTATTCTCAAAAAATGTATCTTCTGCACTACCTTGTATATTCTCAATAAGAAATATGTAAATTTCAGCCAGTTAAAATGTCCTCATATAGCTATATACCACCCCCCCCCCCACCCTCCAAATTAAATAGATAAATAAAAGGAACAAGAGCCACCACCCTCATCCACTTTGGCCCACAGAAGGAGCAGGTCAATGACATTGGGCCTCATTCTCAAAACCTTTCTTAAAGTATTCTTACTTTTGTTCTTTAAAATATTTCTACAAAAAAAAAAAAAAAAATGAGACTCATGACACATATGCAGACCTTTGTTTTTGTGCACATACTAGGCATATGAAATGATGAATGCTGACTGTTTGTAAATCTTTTACGCCATCTTGCTAGTGTGATTTGCATAAGGAAACAGCCATGAACAAATACAGATTAGAAAGAAAAATGACAAATGCCGAAAGGTTCTTGGAAACGTTCTTACACGCAGTTTACGATCAAATGCGATCGTACGCATGTTTCCTGAATGAGGCCCATTGTCGTGCTTCAGGCGTGAATTTAGCCCTGCTCCAGACCGTCAAACTCAGCCGACGACCGAGCCAGGCCTGGCAGGTCCAGGCAGCTGAAGCGCGGCTATCGCAGCGCGGGCTATAATCTTACGGTCGTTAAAATAACGCGGGGTAGCGCTGCCAGAAGGGAATTGCAGCGGTAAAGGAAACAAAACATCCTTATGATATGATAGCGTGCGATAAAAATATAAAGAGCGCAAAACATTTTTTTTTTTTTAATAATAAAATGGAGGACGCGCGTGTCCGTGCAGGGCTGTAATCTAATGAGCAATGCAGACACGGCTGATTGAGCCCGCTGCTGCTCGCGCACGGCTTCCCGTCCTAGCCGCCGCGGCGGAAAGAGCAGCGACACACCTGACTGATCCCCGCCAGCGGAGATCTGAGCATCCCGAGAGCAAACAGCTCTCTTTCCACCACGTATTTGCCCGGGACGTACATGGGCATTGTATATGAGGGGCTGCTGAGACCGGCATGTTGTCTGTGTGTGTGTGTGTGTGTGTGTGTGTGTGTGTGTGTGTGGGCGTATGTGTGTGTGTATGTATGTGAGTAGGTGTGTGTGTGTATGTGTGGGCGTGTGTGTTTGTGTGTATTTGTGTGTGTGTGTGGGTGGGCGTGCATGAGTGTGTGTGCATGTGTATGTGTGCGTGTGTGTATGTGTGTGTTGTATCCTTCAAACCTATCCATGTGGATGGTTTACTTGTCTGAGTTTAAATGTGTTGACTGAAAGGCATTGACTAGGCTCTTACTGAAGGGGCACCATTAAATAAAATACTTTTTTGTTTTTTCAATCACTTCATAGATCTCACTTTTACAGAACATTATGAAGACCCTTCATGCTAATTTCTTTTAACCTTAATGTTAGTATGACAAAGAAGTAACCTTAAAATAACTTTTTCAGGATTTTATAATCAGCACAATGCTTCCTGAACAGGGAGGAACAGGATGTGAACTTATGTACAGTTCCAAGCGCACCCAACTCATGTATAATTTTTTTCTTTGAGTGACTCTGAATCAATCATTGATCTGTGCCCACTGTGAAGTTGATAAACATTCACTACTTGAATCCGTAAGGATTGCATTTTTTTTCTTCAGATTTTTATTTAATTTCCTGCAGACTGAAAGCAGCAGTGTGTTTGGGAGCTGCTTATCCCAGAGGAGGTGTAAAAGACAGCGTAGCCGTCTTCCCCCTCCTTTCTGTATCCGGACGCGCAGTATCGGAGACAACAGGCAGTGCGGTGCGGCAGGTGAGTTTCCTCTCGCCTCTGTGAGACGGGCCTGATATTAAAGGGCAGGTTTTCCCCACTCAGTGCCTCACACATAACACGAGTCCCACACGCCCCCCCCCCGCCCCCCTCCCCCCCTCCCAGGAGGAGCTCTGCTAATTGCCTTCCTCTCTCCAGCAGGCTAATTAGAGCGGCAGGCCTTTCCCCGGCTCGCTGCTCCCAGGTGCAGGAGCAGTCAGAGTCTGTCCTTCTTCTCATCGGTAGGGCAGACCTGTACAGTATGCTGACGGTGGAAAGATCATACGCTGGGTCCCCCTCCCCATACCGTTACACACACACACACGCACGCATACATGCATCTACACACACACACACACACACACACACACACGCAAACACACACAAGCACATGCACACACACACATACACGCACACGCGTGTGCATGCATGCACACACAAGTGCATCTACACACACACACGCACATACACACACACACACACAAACTGCTTATTAAATGACTTATTTACTCTACAAACAGGGTATATCCAGAGTAACTTCAGCAGGTCGACTTTCTGGTCCCAATACGCGTTCTGCTCACTAGGAGAGCGGTGACATCACAATTGGCATTCAAACCTGCAGGGTTCTGAATGACGGACATGAACCCTTTACCACAATATCACACCCCCCCTCCCAGTGCAGTACATCTTCTTTTGTGTTGAGAAGTGTACGGCGACAGGGAGCAGCAAATCCATCATTTATTTATTAATTCGCCTTCCTAATAGCGCACAGGCTACTTATACAATTTTCCCATGTCATTATTATTCAGCAGTCACAAAGTCTGATTTCCAGATTGGCAAATTTGATTATTTCTTTTATCTTTTATGGGCGGTTTTCATTCTGAGACTGTACTGCTGTTAACCTTATTGATCCTTTAAGATAAGGTTTTAAAACACTTCTTCCATGTTCTTTTTATTAATGGTGCACACAGGTCAAATGCTTTCCACATGCTATTTACAAAATAATGCAGCATGAATAATTGTATTTTACATACAGTATGTGTCAACAAAGTAAATGCATTCTTAATGTACAGCTATTATGTACTTATTCTATCACACAATGGTAGTTTTCTGAATTATGTTTATTTTTTTTCTCTTCTCAGTGTGTCTACTGGACCTTCTCTATGCCGATGTATCAGCAGTTCCAACCTGTGGCTGAGCACATCCCTCTTGATACTGCTGCTCCTGCTCCACTTTCATGGGAATAAGTAACCGTGGCGATCCACCAATGCACCTTGCCCAAGTCAGGTGACTGGCTTCGGCTGAAATAGACCTGCACCAAATGAACAGCCCTTGAAATCAATACCACACTCTGAAATGGGTGGGGCTAACTGTACCAGAGCAAATTACACTTTGCTTTGAAACAAAACTAACCTTGCTTCAGTTTCTTGAATTGTACCTACTATACTGTAGTAACTATAGATATCTCCTTTCATCATCATGCTAAATATAAAAAACTGAATTACCTACAACCTGTACCAGGCCTCAGATTTTCTCCTGAAAGAGGACGTTTAGGAAACATTTAACTGATGTCCAATGCCTTGCAAACTACAAGCTGTTGGTTATTCATTTATTTCATACTTTATTTCATGATTATGGTGTTTCTGAGGACATATTAGCCAGCAGGCCATACAGATGAAGTTGAATTCTTCCAATTCATGCTTCCATCTTTGAACAAGCAACAAAGAGACAGAAAGAGAGAGAGAGAGAGACAGACAGAGAGAGAGAGAGAGAGAGAGAGAGAGAGAGAGGGAGAGAGACCGACAGAGAGAGAGAGAGAGAGAGAGAGAGAGAGAATTCTTCCAAATGTGTCATTTCCCTTCAAAAGAATTCCACTTGATTGTTTTGCTGCTTTCCTGGTCCTCGACTTAAATCAACTTCCCTTTCGTCTGGGTTTGCTGTGACAATAGGGCAGACATTCCTTTCGATAAGTACAGAGTTATTTCTTTTCTACTTTGTTTCTTTTCTTAAGTTTAGTTTCCAGAGGAGTATTGTTTGGGAACGTTCTCCATGGAATGTCATTCCGCAGTGGGAAACGCTGGGCGTGCGACAGATTCTGCACAAGCTGTCCCGGAGGCACAAGCAAAAACCATGAGAGGGAAAGACTTCTGAGCCAGTTTAAAATGGATGCCACGGGTCTGAGTGCTGTGGGAAGCAAGGCATTGTGGGAGACTCCTCTTTCTTGGGATGAGTCATTGCCATGGGCGTCATAATTACTGTTGTTCGAATAAACTTTGCATCAATCAAGCCTTCACTGGTCCTTTGACAAAGTATTAAAATGCTTACTTATGTGGGCAACATGTCATACACAGTAACCATGTAATATAATAATAAATATAATAATATAGTACAAACGGCACCTCCTCAAATTTTGTTGAAATATGTCCTTGGGACTGGGATGCAAGTCTGTTAGTGTGACCATGCAGCAAGAACCTCACATAGAAAAAAGAAATGAAGGATGAATTATTTAATAACAGCATCATGCCACAGCGTTTTGGCATAGTCGACATTCCCTACACAAAGACCGCATGTCCTCAAAGAGTTTCATCAAGTCCTGCCACAACCTTCACCCACAATGCACCAGTGCCGCAGAATCAATTCTGTTTTTAGACGCCGGTTGTTATTGGGTTCTCGCATTGGTTCTCCGCTCCTCGCCCATCCCCCTCTCCCCCTCTCCCCTCCCCCCCCCCCCCCCCCCATTCCCCCCAGTTCTGAGAAAAGGCACGGCTCCCCAATCAGCTGCAGGGACAGGAGGCTTGAGGTGCATGCCTTTGCACATGGCAGCACAAATTAAAACGGCTCCGGCTGCCCGGCCCTCTAATTCCCTGGCACAGTGCCCCCCGCCCGACGGGGGCATTAGAGACGGACCTCTGCCCGCCGCAAAACACGCTCGGACCGGGCGCGCTTATTGACACGGGCACTCTCCCCCCCGACTCTGTGTCAATAGCCCAGACACAGCTTCGCTTAATGTGACACATTAAGCGCCACCAGCACAGGTGCAATTCAATCAGAGCTCCCCCCCCCCCCCCCCCCCCCCTGTTTTGTCAATGGTGTCCTCATTGTAGTGTGAATCAAAAAAAATTGTCTTTTTTTTAAATGAATTTATTTTTTTCGCACTAAAATAGGTTTTCGGCAACTTCCCGTTCGGCTTACCGAAACTGCAATCTCCTGTAAAACTGCAGGCACATGCTATGAGACTATTGCAACTTTCAGCTCTTTACTGACACGAAAAGTAGCCATAACACATTCCATCTTTAGATCAAGAAATTGCTAAAACAATATCTAGAAAAGATGCATGGCCTGTATAATTATTACTCCTTTTTTTCATTAAAATGGCCTTTGGCTAAGCTTTTTAAAATGGCTGGGAAGAGGCAATAGAGGCAGGATTGAGTGGCATTCTACACTATTACGGACCGCCTTAAAGATGTCTGGTGGCATCTGCTCCACTGTTTGGTGCCGTTTACCTGACGGTACAGTTTCAGAACGAAACCGATGTCACACGAGACCATTTTTTAAAATTTAACTCCAGACAGGCATGAATAATGTTTAGTTGTTTGCTCATTTGGCCAATTTAATAAAGCATACACCGCCAATGTGCATATATTTCAAAAATTATTCCGTGTGATAGAGCGAAGTACAAGATGCATTTTATTTCAACTGAGATTATGCAAAGTGGGCCTGCTCTTTCATTTATTTTTATGTAAAATGTGTGTTAGATTTGCTGTTGCGTGTGTGTAGACCCCTGAAGCAATTAATAAAAGATATTTCAGCTGGCACATATGAATAAAAAAAGTTGCATGCAATGAGACAAATAAACGTTACTCTCGAATCCACAAAGGGCCCCTAATGGTGTATTACCACCTGGGGTTGTCATAGCAACTGCAGCTGCTGCAAAACATTTGCCAATTAGTCGAGTCCTCAGCAGGTCTTCACCTGGATCTGTACCTTGGAAACCCATTACATTACTGACATCGAGCAGATGCTCTTATCCAGACTGACACACAGTTTTCATATTTTTGCGGACATTTCTATATGGATACAGCTGGATATTTGCAGAAGCCATTAGATTAAGCACCTGCTCACGGGTACAATGACATCCCTGGGAATTGAATCTGCAACCTTTAGAAGTACAAGCCTGGTTCCCTAACCATTATACAACGCTACAACTCACTGTGTGTGTGTGTGTTTGTGTGTGTGCGCATGCATGCATTCATACACACACGTGCATATAGATTCTTTTTTTGACACTGCAGTTAAACTTACAACAAGATCCCCATTTAAATATTGTAACTACTTAATGTCACATACACTTGCGTGCACACACACACACACACACACACACACACTGTATCCCCCCATTACAGGACAATGAGGGTTACTTGCTCAGGTCATCTAAAGGTTATATATGGTAGTCATAAGGAGGTAGTAATACTGACTCCAGTACTTTATAAACTCTCAGTAATCAACAGAAATCAACTTTGTGCAATGAGAAAAAAATGCAGAAACCCAACAGGGAAGACTCCCAATCCAGACAGTTTGCAAAATGCCCGGTTTCTACAGTACTTTAGTTTCACTTCATTATTGTCTTTAAATTCACATCGATTCTCAAGCAGAGCCTGTGTTTTGTCCAAAAGAAACAAAGTAAAAACACTAAACCTCTGAAGGTACGGCACAGTCTGTTTGTTTTGTCACCTAATTCTATTAGTATTTCTGCTTGAGAAAATGAAGGATTTCACAGAAGGGCAGATGAATTCACAATAAGGGCAGATTTCTGTTTGCATTGCGGCCAAAACGATTCTGTGAAGCACCTGGGCCAGCAGCTTCTTCAGTCATAAGTCTAAAGACTTTCATAAAAGACCAAGCCGTGGAAAAGCTGTTTCTCTTCTTGCCGTGGATGTCTCCTGAAATAGCAAAGCAGACCTAGCAGATGGAACAGCTTGGACCCAGCACAACATATTTCTGAAACTTTAATTTGTATAGCAGCTCTCTCTCTCTCTCTCTTAGCTTATCTCACATAGCTTCTAAATTCTAAGCACAGAGGCATTGTCTCTCCATCTAATTCACTGTATATGCTGAAATGATGGAAGGATGCGCCTGTCTATCACCTTTAGACCTCATAGTCTAAACCAGAATGCAACTTGCATGCAGAAGGCTTGCAGTTGCAGCTGCTGCATTAGCATGATCTAATCATGTCAAACCTCAAACAACTAGCGAGGAAACCAAAGAACGAGAGCACCCAAGTTTCACTTGTTTGGTTAAAGTGCAGGACAGGAAGGTTTTGCAGCACCGAGAAAGCACCGTAACCGACTGACAGCTGCCATATGGCGTGCCGGGCTAACCTCTGCGGGACCCCTCTTTCCAATTGTCGAGCTCCCAGCTCCGGTCCCAAGAAACAACAACCATTTAAGGAGTTAATTGTTAAAAGTCTCCGTGTTGCTAAATGGCTTTCCCCACACTTGGACGATCCATTTAAGCAGGATTAATTGAGTGTGAAATGCATAGCATCTGGTAAACGGTGTAATAGGCAGGATACGAGGAAGAGAGAGAGAGGGAGTGAGAAAAAGAGAGAGAGAGAGAGAGAGAGAAAGGGGCTGCTTCCACCATACTTTCCATTCATCCGCATTTTCATTTTATTTCCTTCTCTACCACCACAGATAGGTAAGGTTTGCCAGTCTATCTGGGACAAATTGAATGGCTTGTTGTTTGGATTTTATCTTTATGCAGTCAGGATTATACATTTTGTTCTTGGTTGACAGTTTCTCTATGGTCGCATCTAACTATGTGCAATGTTACTGTATGTGAGCATGCAAGGTCAATCTCATTGTTGATTGACTCATCTCTTTGATTCACATAAACACGGTGCCTACCTGGATGTCTTTTGAATGTGGGAGCACCTGGCAGAAATCCATGCAGACACAAGGAGAACATGCACATAGAAAGGCCCAGGGCAGATTCGAACCAAGAACCTTCTTGCTGTGAGGCAACACTGCTGCCCACTGCACCACCATGCCGCCCCCACTAGAAGACGTGAGCAGGTGTAAGATAGGTCAAAATGGCCTGATAGTTGTTTTAGCTGGAAAACATGCATACACTTAAATCCTACAGAGCCAGGACTGACTGGATTACTTTACATCATGATTTGGGAGTGGTGACTGCATCTCCCTGTTGTAAATGACCCAGCTACACCTCAAGCAAATGAATTAAGAGCAGTAAGAGCTCAAACTGCCCATGCCGTCTTCTTTTCAGTTGCACCAACACCAACAGACAGCTGACCCCTGGCTCAGATACCACTGGTCTACCACTGATTTGTTACTATTAGTTCTGTTTCACACTGAGTGGGGATTAGGCACTTCAGTTTGACCGCCAATCAAATTAAAGACAGATTTTCTTCTTGTTTTGAAGCTGATATTTGTATGACAGTCTGGATCAAACAACGTGAAGACACATCTGCATCAGTAATGACCCAGAAAAAGACAAACTACAAAAGGACTACATCACGCTATTTCAATTGGCTAAAAGCGACAAGACCGGCAAAAACAGGCTGTTATGTTAAAGGTAGACAGCATTCACTTTCAACTGTGACTTTTAGAATGCATCTTCAGACAAACAGAACACAACTAGACAATCCCTGCTGTACGCTGGCTGTAGCCATGGGAAGAGAGTGTGCATTGGCTGACAGGTGTGCACAAGGATAAAATGTTTTCTGGCATGGACAAACAATTAAGCAGGCAATTTAGAGTTTACTGTAATAGCTATAGTTATTGTTATTGTTCCCAGTGGAAAGGGGTCTTGTCTGCACAAGAGTTTAGCAGAGAGAGAGTTTAATTACACCTTCTTGCACGGTTTTTACCCACAATAGCAGCTCATCTTGCTATGCCTACATAGCTATGTTTGCAGTTCTTGTTGTATTCCCTCTCAAAGCCAATTTTGGGGATTACGAAAAGTTTTTTGACTGAAATGCTGAATTGAAAGTGAGTTTTGAAGCATGTCTGGCAAGGCTTCACACCATCACGAAGCTTCAGGTCCTTCGCGATGGCAGAAAACGAATGGGCATCGCAGTGTACGCTCAAATTTGTATGATGTTTGAAGGAAAATAAATCAGAAATTAAAAAATGAAAGTCTGGAGCTCTGCAAAATATATGTTTTATGATCCCTTTGTAAAAATGGTTCTCATATGTATTGGAGGATGACCTTCTCCCCAACTGAACTGTGTTACATTATAGGCCTACATGGAACAGCTCAGAACAACTAATAACTTCAAAGGCTCAGAAATAGTTGTTTTATGTACCACATGAAAGCACATCTTAGCTTGGTTAAAAGAAGGAAAAAGAGAAATGAATTTTGTGCTGTAATTATGGAAGTACAGACGGGTTTAGGCTGGCATTTCCTCTCGTTTACCAGCCCTGGTACACAGACACACGCACGCACGCACGCACGCATGAGAGAGAAAGAGTGAGTTGGAGAGAGGGAGAGAGATATCTTTGTTTCCTTATTTTCCACCATATATAATATGTGCTCATACATATATTAAATACCCTGAGGATTAATTATTTGCAGAGAACATAGGAAGAAAGGTGTTGATCTGAGAAACCCACATAGTTCTGTGTGTCCTGGGAGTACCCAGGGATAATAAAATAGGTGTGAGACAGTCATTATCTTGTGCTCCTCAGGGAAAATAAAGAGGGGCTTTCACCAATCATATAGTACATTGTTAACAACCAAATAAACAACGGCAACAGTGATTGGTGCATACTCTTTGGTTACCTGCTGGTATGGTGGAAACACAGCCAGAAAGCACCCACCAATCACTGTTGGCATTGTTACGTTACTGTACATTACGGTATTGATGAATGTACACAGATTGCATTTTTTTTACACACAATTAATTTATACAACTGCATATTTTCATTGAGATTCAGGTAAAGACAGTGGATCAAACTCACAACCTTTGAGTTACAAGCTAACTTCCCTAGCCACTACACTACACAGCCACCCATGCGTTACTGGTTGTTTCCAATGTGCTCTGTGATCGGTGGAGCTCCTCTGTATTAGTAAGGTGATATGATCGCGGTCTTAGATGTCTTATTCTTATTTCAATACCTGTGGGGCTCCTCCAGAGGAGCACCCACTGAGCCCCCCCCAGAGAACTCTCCCACCACCCCCCCCACCCCCCCAGAGAGCGTGCCCCCGTGAGGGCTTCCCTTCTCCGGCTTGTGTGACTCAGGTGTCATCCGCTGCTGTGTCCCATTCCCACAAGTGCCTGTGAGCATTTGACACATTACAAGCAGCGTACAAAGAAACCACAATTCACTTCACTCAGACCCCCCCCCTCCCCCGCCACCCACTCCTCCATTTTGTGTACAAACCGCAATTCACTTGATACAGATTCCACCCCCCCCCCCCGCCCCCCACCGATTTTGAGTGATCCTTCCAGCTGTGTTAGAACGACTGTTCTCTGTGGGAAAAGAAGGTAAGAGACGAAGATGATAACACTTCTCTCCTCGTACCAGGCGAGGCAGAGAGCTTATTCCGTTCATCCTGCTTCACAAGGACAACTTGGGTTTCCGTCCCAAGGTTAAGTGTGAACATGGCGGTGCTGCCACCTGAAACGCCTGCTCTTTAAGTCACTCATTTTAATGCATCTCATATTCCCACTTAGGCACTTCCCTGTCCCCGTTCATCAGCAATGTCACATTTCTCTTCATCTCTGCATGTGTAAGTGTGTGCCCCACCTCCCTCCCTGTACCCATCCATCCATCCATCATCTAACCTGCTTATTCCCGGTCAGGGCCGCGAGGGGGCTGGAACCTATCCCAACATGCATTGGGTGAGAGCCAGGAATACACCCTCGCCAATCCATTCCAGGGCACACACACTATTCTATCACACTCTCATTCACTATATGACCAAAGTATCTGGACACCCCTTGGTCTGGGGCTATTTTTCATGGTTTGGTCTAGGCCCCTTAGTTCCTGTGAAGGCAAATCTTAATGCTACTGCACGCAATCACATTCTAGATGATTTCGTGCTTCCCCAACAGTTTGGGGAAGGCCCTTTCCTGTTTCAGCGTGACAATGCCCTCAGGCACACAGTGAGGTCCATATAAAAATGGTTTTGTTGAGAACGGTGCAGAAGAACTTGGTGGGCCTACACAGGGCCCTGACCTCAACCTCATCCAACACCTTTGGGATCAATTGGAAAGCCAACTGCAAGCCTCACTAATGCTCTTCTGGCTGAATAGAGGCGAATCCTTGCAGCAATGCTCCAGCATACGTCCACGTATGGGTGATCACTGCTGTTTCATTGAAACCCATTTGGAGTAGTCTTACTTGTCAGGCTCATAAGCTCACGATAAGTCTACCAGATCAGGAGACTTATAACAGTCTATCCAACTTTTAGGGTTGTGTTTTGCTAATAAACCAATGATCAATATTGATTTTTGTTGTAGGTGGGGTTCCAAGTGAATGTGGCAAATCAAGCAAACTCCACTAGACTAATGACATGACAGGCTAACACCAGTCAGATTGTAAGAAACAAATCTTGTTTCTGTAACTTCTACAGAGAGAAAACATCTGTTGTCGAGACTACCTTCCACAGTGACGTGGAAGTGGGGTTTTGGAGAGCTCTTCTGTTGAACCAAAAAAGGTAGTTTTCCCACTTAACAGAGTAGTCAAATTGCCATGCAACTTTGTAATTTTGGGAAACAGCTTTAAAAGCAGTGCATTACATTACATTATAGTTACTTATCCAGAAGGACTTACACAATTTGAGAATAGCAGTCCATAAATAGTACTTGCTTCTGTCCATCCATTACTCAGTAGCAGTTTTCCCATTAGTTAGTCTACTACAATGCCTTGATAGCTATCTTCATATCACATCAAATTGTTGCTGAATAAAATATTGATAATAAGCTTGCTAGCCAGTTCATGTGAATGCTAGGCAGTGAATTTATGTACACATGTAGCAGTTGAAGGTATGTGGCTGCCCTAGCTAGCTAGCTTCCAGTATTCCGCAGGTGGCTAACAAGGTAACTTGTTTTTGAACTAGAGTTATCTTCAGCTTGCTAATCTTGTCTCAGTTCAATATTTTGGCGCTTGTTGCTGTTGTTGCTCGATTGTCTGTCCCTTTTGCGTCGTTTGTGGTAAAAGGGACACGTGGCTGTAATTGGGGGGGGGGGGGGGGGGGGCTGGG
Organism: Anguilla anguilla; assembly: GCF_013347855.1. Classification (NCBI taxonomy): domain Eukaryota; kingdom Metazoa; phylum Chordata; class Actinopteri; order Anguilliformes; family Anguillidae; genus Anguilla; species Anguilla anguilla. The sequence continues at coordinate 33,741,293 of NC_049212.1, forward strand.
AAACACAAGCCCACGTGTACATACGCATGTTCGGTTTGGTCTGTGATTGTTTTCCACTGGTATCAGGTGACATTTCCAACGCTCAATGACTGCGAGTCCTGGACAGTTAATGCGGAGGTGCAGCGTGCTTGGGGAGGGGGTCAGGTGTCCGGCGTGTGTCCGCGGTCGATCAAAAACAAAAACGAGGAACCTCTTCGCAGCTGGCTATGTTTAAGTCAAGGGGGAGGGGAGAATGTAAGCTAATACACTCATTAATAACTGCATAATTCTTTGAATGATACTGACAAACAGGCATACACTCTTCCCTTGGGCCACCAAACAGAAACAAATGTGTTTTTTTTTTCCGTGTAACCAAAGTGGGCGCCGTTCACGCAGGAACAGAGATGTGGACTAGATGAACGGTTGGTCCTGTTGTTCGGTATTCCGGTAGTTAGTTGGCTTTATAAAAAATTTAAAAATTAAAAAAAAAAATAACAACTTCTGTTTTGAACAAGATGCAACTGATGTGCAGGACGGCAGAGGAAACTGCTCATATTTTTCTTTCGAAGCAGAACTCTCGCTGTAAGCTAATCCATAAAGCCGCAGCCATCTTAATGCTAATGCTTTCGTCAGACTTCAGCCAGACTGTGGATGGGCCTAAGCTCTTGGTTCCCACAGTGCTGGCTAGCCTGCCTAGAAGCCTAATACTGCTCTTAGTACTTCATTTTAAATCAGTTTTTTTTTGTTTGTCACAAGCAGTCTTGAGTTCCTCAGGGCCAGTGTTATAACCTATATGCGTGCTGCTATGACCAGATATGTGGCATTTGATGGTGGAGAACCAATCACTGAGAACCAGTCAATCACTTAGCAGACCATCTTACTAAGAGCAGTCTCAGGAATACAAAAGTGAGATATCTCCAAGAAGGCACAGAAGGCCCATATACAATTAATAAGTTAGCCGAACAAGCAAACAAGTACCATTATTGCAGTATTAAAACCAGCATCATCTCCCTCAGTACACCAATGTATACATCATACGCATGTCTGTCATAATGGCAAGTCGTCAGTAACTAAACCCTAATCTTTGCTCATTCAACATTTATTTAAAATGTAAACTGTTCACAGTGTAAGCATGAACATACATAAACAAGGAAAATGATTCAGGGAACTGTGAACAATTAAGGGAACTGTGATGTGATATGAAAGAAATCAGTGGAGTTTGTTTCGGAATCCTTAGCTGCTGGATGTGGTAGGTCATTGGTGTACAATCATGGATATTTTAGCAGAGGTGGAAAGTCCAAGGGGTCAGGAAGTAAAAGTCCTGCCGTGTGTTTCCTCCACTCAGCCTGAGCTCAGCCTGCTGATTTCACTGATTAGTTCTACCTCCTGGCTGAAGAATTGTGCTAATTAGCAAATCCAAGTGATCGGAACAAAATACTGGGAGGACTTTTATTGAACCCAGACTTTCCACCTCTGTATTTTAGATACAGAAATTTATTTTGGCTTTGCAATGGCTAGCATTGGGCCATTCGGGGGTTTGTGGTCTAAAGAAACATCACACACATCAAGCGACTCCAAAGAAGCTAGTATAGTGCTACTAGGCATCCAGTGATAGGCATATTGCATCCTGATACCATTGTACTCAAGGAAATGGAGAGTCTTCCTTTATGAACATTACTTCCTGGGTTCGTGGGAATGCAGAGATTGTGCTGTTTGGGAACCGAAAAGAAGCACCAGCTCATTTTAAAAACATCTACTTACGTTAATAACTGTGAGAAAAATGCTGTAAGAGTTATCAGTTCACTTGTACAGCCTCAGGAAACATGTTGCTGTACAAGATGCTGTGGAGTGGACTTTCTTGACGTGTATTTTCCTGTTTAAGCCCAGGAACCCATTACGTCCCAGTACCAAAAATACTGTTCATTCACATAAAAACTGTCTGGGCCAAACAAAAAGATCCACTGAAAATGAAATAATATATTAAAAAAGCCCAGAAAGCGAATTATGTCTTAAAGGAGGCGAAGCAGTAAAAGGACCTTCTGAGTGTTGGGCTGAGTCACTCTGGGCGCCACAGCGAACACACCTCCATCCTCTACGCCACTCCTTCCCTCCCGGGGAGCCGGGTCTGAACCCAGTCCAGTTCGGATTCAGTGGAGCAGCTGGTGTCACAGCTAGCCGTGCAACCGACCGCCTCAACCGATCGATTAAGCGCTGGGTAACAACGGAAACCCGCGCGTCCCCCTGCCCTCCGAGCGTGTGCGAATGACTGCCGCCATTCTGACGGCGCAAAAAAATAAAGCGATTCAACCAGTAAAGCCACAGGGTTAAGAGCCGATGGGCGGAGGGGTCTGGTTCAGGAGGATTTTCTGAACAGGGTCACAGGGAACAGTGCAGGCCATTCAACCTCACCCAGCACATGACCTTAGACTGGAAGAATTCCCCACAAGGCCACATTGTACAGACGCACAGGCTAATCATGGTGGGACCAGTTCTGGATATAGTGTGAATTAAGAGGTCATTGACCCCTTTAAACATGCACATACAATGTCATATGGCTGAGGGTGTGGTGGTGTGGCAGCTAGCCGGCTTTATAAAGTTCAGTTATCAAGCTGAACATCTCTCGCGCAAACATCGTTTTACAATGACAATGTCAAGATATATTTTAAATCGTTTTGAATATTTCGTCATTCGACTGTGTGCTCTGGATTCGGTAACATTATGGCACAGAGCCAAGGTGAGCTATTTGAATAGATAGTATATTCTGTTTCAAATGTAGATGTGTGAGACTCTTTAGTCTGTTCTAAATGATTCAAACGCAGCCAAAGTGCTTTTCTGCTAATAATACACATATACTTTACTGCTTTAGTTTGTATTGCTACTTCATATTACTCATTTCTGATATATCCCTCAGTTTCTGCATGACCCATCAATCCATTTGTGCATGTCACATTCGGTGATTTTCGTGGCAGGGAAGGTGGGTGGTTGCAAGCCGAAAATAACTCATGACTCCTAACGCTATATCGATTTACAACAGATTCAAGTTATTCCTCGTGAAATTCCCAATATTCAGCTGGACACAGGAGCTGACACGTGTGCATGACCACACTATAACAGGTAAATAGTCGAAAATACAGCCAGAGACACCCATTGTGTGAGAATAAAACAATAGCCATTTTTACATCGGACTGTTGCAGCAGTCTAGGGGGTTGCAGCAGTCTTGGGAGTTAGAACTGCTGTGTCATGTACCAGATTTATGTTCAGACAATAGCTGGAAGCAGTTTCATGGCACCAGCTGTGCCAGGTATCATGTGAAATTGGGAATCAACATTTAACTCAAAACCTGAACTAAAATCTAAAACAGTGTATGAGAAATCTTATTTTTGCACTAACAAAATGCAGAATGGACATATCATTTTTTACCAAACCAAACTAAATGAACATTAGGTAAATGGTGTACAGGCCAGAAGTTAAGACTTTGCAAAGATCTGTGGGTGAGGTGCAAATAACTACAGTATCATATTGCAGAGCATGGGTGGCTCATGCAGGTGTGCACTCAGAGAGATGCACATATACCATATACCTGTACACTGTATGCACACAAGCACTTATACATAGTGCACACACACACACACACACACACACACCATTATATATTCCATGCACGTTTGTCTATCACTGACTTTAATGACAGCTTTATTGTACTTAGATGTTAAAAGAACTTTCACTGCACTTATCAAACGTGTCATTTCCTGAAGTTAATGTCACACTTGAACAGGATATTTCCACACATCAAAGAGATTTAGTCTAAATCACTACTCAGTGATTCTCTTCCAATAACATGTTGCACATGCTTTAGGATGCACAGTTTTCCATACGCCGCATTCAAGCGTTTTTTTTGGGTTGGCCAAATTATGTGCTTCCACCAATCAGATTACTACTTCTGCCATCGCCGAGCGTGGAATTAAGCAAAACACAATGCAGACTTTCATTTCCTCAACAAAACTCCGGAGAATTTTACTGACGCAGCGGAGAAAATGAGGTTAAAACTGCTGCGTCACTTACCAGCAGCAGAAATGATGCAAGCCCATGAGCGCATGCACGGGCACTGGCCACGCCGTCCTTTTCTGTAATATTAGCCGCAGTCGTGAGCAATGGAGAGTCATCACAATTTTTTCTCAGGAAATGACGCATAACCGTTAATGGACTGACACTTGCGAAGGGAGCACGGAGCCATTTTTGCATCAATTATCCTTTTCAAATTCAGACACAAAGGTGTTGACATGTTGCTTTTGAAGCTCTGCTAAGGCTGTTGTTAGGTAAGTGTAGTCGTGATCTTGCATTAGAATGTAACTATGCATATGAGGATGAAAATAGGCCAATCGACACAGCCTGGGTTCCTCATTAGCTTAACATTATCAGTCCAGAGAATATCTGCAGGGCTTTATTTCCTTCAGATCGTACAATAGTACGAAAGCCTTGGTGACAAATGAACTATTTTTCCTCCAACAGTTCAACAGTTCTAGCACAAAGGATGCAGGAAAGAAAAAGATGATCAGCAGAAGAAGAAGAAAAAAAAAAAACAGTTATAGCCTCCATTGCTAATTTTTTTCCAATCCACTCCTTCCTTTCTTGTGTTGGCCTTGGAGGCAAATGTAATGATTTGCGTGCCTCTCTGTGACAAGCAGAGACCAAAGTTGGGCAGGGGTAAACTTTAATACATATGATGAAAAATCACTGCAGCAAAGCCATACCCGGGCGGAGAGGTGGGCTATAAATAGACACATGGCTCTTGCGACAGCAGGATGGCCAGGAAATGAACCTGTTTGCTCTCGTTTGCCTGAGTCAGCTAAAATACGCTCCCTGCCCCGTTGCCTGCAAAGGGTTTCTCAACCAGCTTTCCGCAATGTCTTTTTTTCTCTTTTATTCTCTCATAGTTTGTCTCTTTCCATTCTTTTCACTTCCATTTTTTTGTCCGTTTTTTAAATTTTGTTCTGATTCACCATAAACCTGAGGGGTGTATGCGTTGGATCACCATACAGGAAGATCCTCTTCTTTTTATGTCTTTTATCTAAACATTACATTTCATATCTAAACGGCCAAAGAGAACGTGGGTTTGATTTGACTGTGCCATCAGCAAAGCACAGTGGATACAGATACACTGTTTGGGGAACAGACTTGTCAATCATGGCTGCTGAGTGCAGAGTAATTGTCAAATATAGGAAATCCAGGAAATACCAACCATAGTATCTGTCTCTGCACAGTTCACAGCAGGCTGTTCTTGATGGATTCACCTGCTCGAGCTCATGATTGGCATTTGAAGTCAACCAATTCAAAACTGCTTGTCTGTTTTGTCTTGCATCGCAAACAGTTGCATGAACATCACCGTCGAGGAACATGTGCTTTTGTCCACAGTTGCCCTAGGTGAAGGAGAATTTTCCTCAGGTTCTCATGCCAACATCACCTTCAATAGTGACACAGCAACGTAAAGTTCAGTGATCAGCAAGTTCAAAAATGAATGAATCTTCTGCCAAAAATGCATGAAGAACCCCTGCAATCTCTTCTTCTAGCCAAGTTAACCAAAATATTAGGTAACAGGCCTGTCCACCATTTATATACACAATCAGGAGCATGCTGGGATACTAATTGCTTAATTAACTTAGGAACCACACCTGTGTGTAAGCACCTGTTTTCAATATACCTGATATCCTACATTTAATCAAACGCTTATTTTATTTTGACAGTTAGTTACCTTTATAATGGATGCATGTTACACTACTAAAACAACATTGCTTGATAATATTTTACCAAGTGTACATTAATGCCACGACAAACATTGTGCAAGGCTTGCCATTCGCTGATAACCACCACCGATTATGCCCATTACAATTAAATGCCGGTCCACGTAGGTCATGATTACAGGGTAGCTACTTCTGGTAGGATGTACCTGTACCTGAAAGAAACAGAATTGCTTAGACCAGGGGTGTCCAAACTTATCTGAAAAGGGCAGATGTGGGTGCAGGCTTTTGTTTTAGCCCAGTACTAAGACATGTGATTCTACTTGATTGAAGACCATGATTAATTAATTAGTTGAATCAGCTCTCATAGCGCTGGGATAAAACAAAAAACCTACACCCACACCAGCCATCATTTAAAAAGACTAGACACCTCTAGGTTAGATTATCTGACCTATCTACCTATTTCGTGGACCTCTTAACGCTCTCAGGCTTGACATAGACCACAGTATTGGTTGGATAAAAAGAGTTCCAAATAAATATAATGTAATGAAACTCAGTCATGGTTCAGGCTGTGCTTTAGGGGTTCTGCACAGTTCTCTCTCAGTGCCCGTGTGGCACCATTCTAACAAAAAACCAACTTCCTGTTCCCACGCTGCAAAGGGAACAGTGGCGCGCCCATTTCCTGTGAGAGCTTCTGAAGCATGGGTGCATCTCAGGCGCGTGGCCAGCGATGGATGCATAGACGCAACCACACACCTGCGTCGCGGCCAGTTCAACGGGCCCGGTGGCTTGTGGGAGGTCAAAGCTGGTGCACAGTAGGTCATCCGAATCAGAGGCCAGATGGGGTGGTTGAAGCTGGGCAGTGAGGGCGTACGGGGGGAGGGGTGGGGGTGGGGGGGGTGGGGGTGTAAATAACCATCCTCATGCTGCGAGCCTTCAGCCAGGGACACATCATCAGGAACAGAGGGGAACAAAGTCGCCACAAAGGGTGCGTGTCAGAGCTCCATCTGCTTCCCTTATCGAACGCGATCGAGGGGTCGGCCAGAGCGTGCAGATCGCCTTCATGGTCACCTCCTGCCCTTCCTCAGCTCCCCCCCCCACCTCTCTCTCCCTCTCTCTCCCTCTCCCTCTCTGTTTGTTACCTGAACCAACACAACCTGTGTACCTTCACTGTGTTGGTTCTTGTTTTTCCTTTTTGGAGGTGTGCCTGAGGGTGGGTGTCGTTTTCACACCTGGGATGTCTTTTTTTATTTTGGTACCAGGGTATTCGGTTAATCGTAAACACAATGTGTCTGTTTTCTTTTTTTTTGTTTGGGCTACCTAAACTGTGTACATGTGATTAACGTGTTAATTCATTGTTAATTCAACTCTAAGGGAGTAAATATGAATCCAACAGGAACCATATGTACTCTTAGTTGAATTAACACCAAACGTTTTACCACCGGGCATTTTAATACCGAACATTATGTGTTCTTTCTCTCTCTCTCACTCTGCTTTATACGATCTCTCTTTAACATTCTCTCCCTTTCTCTCTCTTTTTCTCTTTCTCTCGCTCGCTGATGAATCTGTTAGTCACGTCCGTCTGTTTGTGACATGATGGGATGTGTCAGACCCCTGTAACCAGCTCCACATGTCGCCGCGGAGCGAGGTTCGGGTTAGCTTCGTTTCGCTCGCGGCCCCGCGCCCGCTCCTCCGCTGAGGAGAGCATCCATTTTAATGACCAGCAAGCTTGTCTGCCCGCATTAGACGTGCTTAACAGGAGGCCGGGAATGTTTGGGTCAATGGACCGTCTTTACTATACTGGGGGGGGGGGGGGGGGGGGGAAACAACTTTTTAACAATATTACCACTTAAACAGAACATTCCTGGCATTTAGCAGCTGCTTTATCCACAGTGATTCACACAACTTTAGCATTTTTTTTTTTTACATATAATTAAAGATTTCAGATTAAATAACTTGCTCGGGGGTTTCAATGGCAGTGTCCCAGCTGGGAAACGAACAACCTTTCAGACACCGCAACCTCTTTCAGTCACAAGCCCCCTTCCCTGACCATTACACCGCTCCACATGCAGCACGTCTCCACACCTGGGTCATATTCTGAGCTGGAGTCTGGATGAGAGCCGCCCTCCGAGACAGAAAATTAATTACAGCTGAAAATGATTTTAATGTTTAATATTCCATAACAGCACTTGAGCCACATCAAGATGCTCTGCTAACCGTAATTTGTTTTACATTTTGCCCTTAATGTCCTAGCTCATGGCACTTATAAGTTTTCACAAGGGGAGCTAATACAAGACCATCATAGTTAACACCAATTTATTGAACATATTTCCTGTCAAAGAAATTGTTATATTTTGATAAAACAACTCAACCAACTTAACCATTTTTAGTAATCAGATGTATATTTTTTTATGCTTTATAAAGGCAACTATAAACACATAACAACCCAAACTGACCCGCTACATTGTCTTAGTTTACAAAGTGTGCACAGGCAATCCACAGTACAGTTGTGAGTGAAAATAATCTATGAAGGAGTAAAAGTCCTACACATTCACTCTGAAAACAAGAAACTGGCCAGCACTGCAGCTAAATTAAAAACTGGAGGGTCAGATCGACCCTCAGCATAATAGGGGGGTTAAAAGGAGGTCTATGAAGAACCATAAGAGAACTGGAACATTTACACATTAAATGCTGTGCTATGCTGTGCATCTTAAGCTAAATAAATCAGTTTCACTGTTGGATGCATTTATCCGTCTTTTCTTATGCAAGTTTTTTTTTTTAGGAATTAAATAGCCTACGCTTCTGATTGAATACAGACGTCTCTAAGTGCTCCATTGGATCGAAAGCGTTTGCACTCATTGACCTGATATCCAGCGCAGGGGAAAGGGTTTTTTTTTTTTCCCTCGCTTTGCTGTAGATGGACCACACAGGAGCTAGAGGTGATGGGTGTTCCAGAGGACCCTGCCACCTCCCCCCCCCCCCCCCTCGAGAGCGGCATCTATTCCTGCTGGTCTCCGCGCCCGTGCCCGCAGCTGCAGCCCTGCCCGTTCCAGGGTCCCTGTGGCCCCCCCCCCCCCCCCCCTCCTCTCTCCCTGTCCCACTGCGGCTCATTTGCTCTCCTGCCCGGGGGCCCCTCGTCAGGGAACCGGCTCCCGGCCCGGGAGAGACGCCGCGATGCACCTGCGACCGGCGAGAAGGCAGAGTCTGAGTCAGAGTCAGAGTCAGTCCGGGGGTAGTTAAATGAAGTTAAGAGAGCTTAAAGTTACAGGTACTTTAAGAGCTCAGCGAAAGAGTTAGAGAGTCAGTCAAAGAGTTAGAGAGTTAAGAGTCAGAGTCTGAATGAAGAGTTGATGAGTCGATTCGAGTCGATTCGCAAGTTAGAATTTGAGTTAAGAGGTTGTCAAAGTTTATAGTAAGTCAGTTACAGTTAAGAGTTAGTCTGTTGCAGTTAAGAGTTAAGTGTTCACGTGATTAGCTTCCTCATTCTTGGCTGTCTGTGGCTAAGGACCTTTCATGAAGAAAAAATAAAAATAAAAGTCACTTTGGATGATTGATGTTAAAGAACTCAGTATGTTACTGAGCTCAGCAATGTCCTGAATGCATGATATCTACTGTTTGCTTGAGGGGACGAAACTACATAATAATAATAATAATAATAATAATAATAATAATAATAATAATAATAATAATCATCATCATCATCATCATCATCATCATCATCATCATCACCATCATCATCATCATCGTCATCATCATCAGTGCTCTGCTCAAGGGTGTGATAGCACTTTCTAAGGGGTTTTGACAGCAGTTGGTTCAAAACGATTTTCTTTGTCAGTCTGCAAAAACAAAATTAATGGAATTGTTTATATCATTGTCAAAACTGCTTATCCGGGTTGTAAGGATCTTGCATATCGTGCAAGTCGAGAGAAATTAGGAAGGAACATTCATGGTGTTACTGTAAAGGTGTAACACATCATTCTGCTCCAGTGCTGCCATGCCTGGTGCATTAGTATACTGGGATACAGTCACCAGGAAACTTCTCCCCAAAGAAGCCTTGTGTCTTGAGAACACACTCACCTGTGCTCTGTGGCATTGGAAGGCCCTCAAATGTAACCAGGTGTGGCCTCTCACCCGAACCATTGCTAAATGTGTTACAAGGTAAGAACAAGGTAAGCATTTAACAACACCTGAAATTCATTTTAAAAGCATGCATGGAAAATTTTATTTATGAAAACACATGGCTGCATTCCATTATTTAGGATATATATACCGGCAAAAAGGCTGTTAGCACAAAAGACAGCACCATACTTTGATAAATAAAAGAGGTAACGAAAACTGTGAAGCATCAATCGAATTTGCCTACGTTCCCAAAATTGTTATAGCAGTCGCCTCAAAAACAATGCCAGACTTGCAAACAAACAAATGGAACAACTAGCGAAAACCAAATGGGTATTTCACAAATCGGGATTTAAAAAAAAAAAAACAGAAATTAGCTGGATTACTGTGCTGAGTAAAACCCGGAACAGCTCTTTTTATCTGGCCATGTCCCAGATTTGGGAGGGGTTCTGGGTTTTAGTTATCCAGTTAACTCAGACATCCTGCTTTGTGGAACAGGGCTCGAGATTCAGAGTGGAGCAAATTACTTGACGAGGAAGAAATCTATGTGACCTACGTGCGTTCAGGAAAAAACAGGTTCAAATATTTTGCTTTCACTCAGTTGTATTCATAACACGAGCACAGTTCAAAATGAAGCTGCAGAGAATCCCCCCCCCCTCCACCAGTAAATACATAAAATCTGGCATAATGATTTAGTTTCTGCTGAAAGAGCAATTTAGAGGTAATTTAAAGCAGCACACTTGGCAGACAGAATTTAAAAAATCTCCTTTTTAGCAAAGGCTTAATAGTTTAAGCTTTGCCCAAACTTAATGGAGTCAGAATAACATTATTTGTTCATTTTAACCTTGGCAGACAGCCTGATATCGCTGCACACTCATTCATATTTCTCTACTCTCTGGCGCTGTGTTCCCGGGATCTTGGGATATGACAGCCCTTGGTGACAGGGGAGAGGGGGAGACTTTGGATGGCGCAACACTTAATGACAGATTTCTGGAACTGTTAGAAAGCATGTGAAATCTGGCCTTGAATGAGTATAACTTTCATTAAGCCTTTAGTGACGCATTTAGAAACTCCAGTTTTTTTTCTATGAATTTTAAACTCATCATGATGTTGTGCACCTGAACACTTCCCTAATTTTGTCATTCACAGTGAAGGACAAAGCACATTATACAATTCAGTTGAATAGTTCAATTAATATAACTTTAGAGTCCTTAGTTCAACACCCTGATATTTCCTTGGCATTGGATATTGGCACTAAAGTGTGAACCATGTGTAGTTCACTAACAGTAACAAAAGGGGGAAAAACACCCAGATGTTGTCTTAGGGGATTCTTTGACTTATTTTCCATTTTCGTTCATAGCAGAAACTCCAGTTGAGTCTTTTTGTGAGAAGTGAAAACCTGTATTACAGTATGTTGTTTTCTATGTGCCTGTTGTATCATTTTTGAGGAAATTGTGGCTAAATGAAACTATGAAAAAATAAAAATGTATTGGTGTTTGTAAGGTAGTTTGATAACCTTTGCCAGTGTGGATTTCTTGCTTCTGTTAGATAATTGCCTAAATTACTCAAGCCATTATGGCCAGTTTACATTAAAACAACGTGATATTAAACGCAGCACAGTTTTAAACCTTTGAAGAGTCTGTGTTTTGGACTGTTTTTTTCTCCTCAGTATTCTCTGTCAGTGTTCTAGAATTCCATTGCTTTCAGTTACCAGTAGTGATTGTTACATCACCATTAGAATGTTCCATTAAAAACATTCTAAACAAATATTTGTGATCTTATACCTTAAAGGGTTAAAAGAAAGACAAGTGCAGAGAGAAATTATTATTTAACATGTCACATTCTGGAATGACAGGTGTTAAAAATGACCCCACCGCATATCTCTACAGTAGTGTATTTGTCTGTAATTTTGTAATAATCAGTATTCTGGAGTCCAGTGATTAGATAAGATAACAGTGTACTACTACAGGTTAAATTCATAACCTTATATAAAAAAATTAAAAATAAAAAAATTAAAAAAACGAGAGATGTCAATATCAATGGGGGTTCATAGTGAAATAAATAAAGAAATGAGAGCTAGCACCAGCCAGACAAACAGACTGAGGAATATCACTTTCCTGGATGTACAGGCAGAACTTATATTGATAGTACGGCATCATATTAGAATGAAAATTCATCCCAGGCCATGTACTTTGATAATACATCAAATCTTAGTGTTTGCACATACACTGTCATTGTCTTCCCTTTCTCAAATAAGCAGATCCAAAAGAAGTAGGGCCTGGAAAACCTAATATGGCCTAGTATGCTGGTTACTCTCAAGGCAAGCAAAATGAGCCGCAGATTATACGGAAACTGAATAACACTGATGGTCGATGTCTGACAGCTCAAATTCAAACAGTAATAACAACACTGCACACTGCGGCCTTTTTCTGTCCCTGTTGTTGAAAATGTTCTGTACAATTGTTATTTTCTGAGAATGACATGAGGATGAGGGAAGTAGGAGGAGAGAGGGAGTCTGTTAATACAGCTTCGTTCTGGAAATCTTCCTTGGAAAGCATTTTTTTAAATAATGTGTAACTTAAAAAATGTTTGGAGGATAAAGGCAGCAGAAAAAAGGGCGGGGGTGTGGGGGGGGGGGGGGCAATGACAGGGAAAAGTGATCCAGTTCTGGCCAGTTCTCAGGTGAACTTGTATGACAGGGGCGGAGGTATCCTGAGGTGCCCTTGGCCCAAGAGCGCTAACGCTAAGTAGAACATAAGGATTGCATATGGTGCTGGCATCAACCAGCATTCCACAGTGCACAGCTCAAAGGGGTGTGGGGGGGGGGGGGGGGGGGGGGCCTCTTGCTCCTTCTCTGCCTCCCTCCATTTGCTGTGTGAAAAAAAAGAAAATCGCCAGACCACACACCTGGATGCCGACGATTTAAAAACATATAATAAAACCATTGCTGTTGTAATGGCAGTTCTCAGCACTGGAAGGTTGAACATTTGCCTCCTGTTTTTCTCTGAAAGTCCTGACTTGAACCATTGGCCGCTTGCCAGATTTTACACATTTTTACGAGTTCCTCGAGAATGCGAGCCATCTTAAGTAATCCAGTTTCCCATTAAGTTCTTTTTTTTTTTTCTTTCTTGAGACCTCAGGACCTGGCGGGTTAAGTTTATTACGGGTTCAGCTGAGTAATGAAGCTCAGCTGAAACACAGAATCAGATCACAGCTGTAAATGATCTACGACCGATGGGATAAAAAAAACGCACCAGCGCAGCCACGGCCTTCTTTAAGGCTATACGGTTTCAAACAGTGACTGCAGCACTGAAACGCGATCGCTGAAGTTTCCCCGCACAATTTCCCTGCCTGTTTCTTCTGCAGGCCCGACCGGCAAGTTATTATGGGACACTACGGGGTCAGGGAGGGCCCAATATATTAAGTGCTGTGACGCACGCAGTTCTACAGGAGAGAGCTGGCACTTCGCCAGGGACCTATCTCTTGCCGATGATAAGAGACGGCCTGTGAGACTCTGGCAGCCTTTGGCGGGGAGGGAGAACAGTGGTGCCCTGGGGGGCCACGGCTGAATCAAGCCCCTTTCTCTCGACACGGAAAGGCCAGCTATTCGAGTCCTTTAATGCAATATGGAGACAGCAGTTCTGTGGCACGATATGTGGAGCTTCACGCAGGATTGTCCTGTTCCGTTCCTTTCTGAGGACTGATTGGCAAATTGATGTGTGGCACGATGGTGCAGAAGGGGACGTGGAAGGCTTGTCCTCATGGAACTGGAATATATTGTAAAATATACGGAAATATATATATTTATAAATATATTACATATTGATGTAAAAATTATTGACATTTTAAGCTATAGCAATGTATTACATGTATGTGAAATGTATTTAACCATTGTTTTTCCCACATTGGTACGCATATTTATAATAGGTTAAAAAAAGAAGAAAAAAGCTCTTTGTCTGATCTTCCTAGCTTCTTTACAACAGGCAAAAGCAGGATTACTGCTGCTGATCTATGGAGTCTCATTTCTCAGAGCGAACCTGATGACCTCCTTGGGTTTGCATACACTTTGCACAAGGTCACCTGCCTGTTCTATGCAATGTTTGGCCTTGACTCGCTAGCTGGCTCCATAGAATGGAGGGGAAGGTCTCTTAGGGGCGGTATCCAAAATATGCGATGTCCGGGGGCTTCAAGTACAGTGTGGCCACTCTGTGACCCTTGAGAAACGCCTGTCCTTTCATGCAAAACCAAAGATTTATCTTTCTCTGGTCTCCTAGGTCGATCGCTTGTGCATTAACTTTGAATTAAACCCACCTCTTTTTACAGTTATACAGTCTAATTGTCGACATGAAGGCTTCTTAACACATCTGCTCCGCAATCAGTGACCCCCTCGGTTCCAATTTTATGGCACCTCACTGTTGTTAATTAATATTTTCACTACTCTAGGTTCCATTATTAAAAGTCGGCATCTCATTTTCTATTGAGAATGACAGGAAGGATTTAACCAATGAGCACAACTGAATCTTGTTTTGCAAGGCAGGGTCTGTGTAATTCAAATGGATATCATGCTTACCTTAGCCTTCCCTTCCTGCCAGATTCTTTACAAATCTGTATCATGTCTATAGGATATAGTTGGAATGTGGGGGAAAAAAACGTCTCCACGAAGAATTTGTTTTTACTTGTGTTTGGTATGGTGCTCTCTGAGAGTGAGGAATGCCTTCTGGCACTTGCCCTCAAATGTCTCTTTCTGTCTTTCTGAAAGTCTTTTTTTTTTGCATGAGTGCTATTTAAGTTTATGTGTGTGCTTGTGTGTGCGTGTGCTTGTGTGTGTGTGTGCGCGCCTGCTTGTGAGTGTGTGCACATGCTTGTGTGTGTGTGTTGTGCTGGGAAAGTTTTGTCAATTTGAACAGTCCTGTGGCAGCTAATGTTGTTAATGCTTAAAAGTTCATTTAAAAAACAATAATGAAAGTGATGGGCTCTGAGAGTGAGTGACCAAGTAAAGGCCGTTAAAATAAAAAATAAAAAATAAATAAAAAACATCCTAAAGATCCTCTCATAAATGTGAAGGAGGCCTCTCAAAACTAAATAACAAACAGACAGACACCACATTGTATTTTTTGTAACATAATTTATGTATACATATGGCTTCATACAGCAACTGCAAAGACTGTTCTTGTACATGTTTAATTTCTGATTTGTGTTGCAATATAATACAGTTGTATCCGGCATTTACTCATAAGAGGACTCTGGGAGCACTGTTGCTAAGGTTAAAAAAATTAACCTTTAAAAAATTGCTGTTTTTTTATTTTTATTTTTTAAACCGTTAATGAGGCAGTGATTATTCACAAGGATGTTTTTTTTTTTTTTTTTTAACCTCTAAATCAGCTTCCATGTGAACAGCAGCAATAATAATTACATGTCAGTGTCAGCACAAACCTGTAGGAACACATATTTCTCAACCCCTTCCCTTCCAACCAACGAGACCTCTGTCCTAAACAGATGGATATTTGTTTTAATTATTTTTTTCTAAATGCGTACATCACTCATTTTTTATTATTTTTTTGATTGAAAATTGTGCTAAAATTGTAATGCTTCACTGTACATAAGTTTAAAGATGTAACAGTTTGATTTTAAAATAAGCAACAATTTCTTCTCTGTCCATTAGCACTGGTAATAAAGAAGTGCAATACATTTACATTTCTCAGTCTATAAAAAAATTGGTCCAAATGTCCACGCTCTAAACGGGTATTGTCCAACAGACAGCTGATTTTTTTTTCTACTACTGACAATAAGCTTCTTTTTTCTACGTTTTAGGTTTTCTTATAAACTGCAGTTAAAAACAACAGTGTCAGTTTACCAAAAAAGCAAAGCACTTGAATCATTGCATCATCTAATGTCTAAATATACTTCATTTTTTTCATATACTATTCAAAACAAATACAATTATGACATCGACATGAAATATCTCCACAACTCTATGTTACAATATGACATTTTTTCATTTTTTACCATCAGTACAAACAAACAAAAAGAAGAACAAGAATGCATAGGTGATATCATCTTCACAATTCACAAAGCAATCATTTACATGTTTTAATAATATATATATATATATATCTGATTATTTTTATGTAAAATCTCTTTATAATTATTATATTAGCTGTGTACGCCTGTGCTTTTTAGTACACAGGAGATTCACGTTCTATGGTCTGAAATGAGGGACCTCGTACACAATGTGACTGAAATATGGATCATGGAAACTTCCCTCAGCTAACCTTCAGGCGCAAGAGTGGGATTGGTGCTATTAGCACAGATGCTAACACACTGACGCTAGATTTTCCTTTCTCCAAACTTCAGTTGATGCGATTGTAAAATTGGTCAGTTTCATAAACTTTAATTAATACTAACTTGTATACAAGTCATTGGGGGGGGGGAAAAATCATATACAGCCACATTTTATTTAGATTCCAGACTGGGATTTTTAATTCAGGAATATCCCAGAGTAACTAGCCCGAGCTTTGCCCTTTGGGCAAATATTCAATCAAACTACGATGCACTTTGTCCTTAATTTCGAGCAAGGAATTTTAAACAAGCGTTAGATTTAGCTTTTCATTATTTTACATTTCTGCTGAATTTCAGTAATCAGTGAACTCAGGACAGGCTTGTTTGCGGTCCTGTAGCTCTCATTAAGCATTAAACTGGGAAACAGAGCCTGACGAACGATAATGAGCACAGCATTTTAGCAGGGGTCAGCAACCTCTCGGCTTCTTAACATCTACATATTTATCTGAGCACTCCCTAATGATACGCTAAAACAAGGAATATGTCTCTTTTAAATATATATATATATATTTATATACATACAGGAACATCTATGTGTATGTACACGCATATGTCTTCTTTAACAAACAGTATGCATTCTTAAAAAATAAAAAAGTCTTCAAAAATTTTAAGAAAAAAATCATGAACACCTAAAATGCTATGTACACGCTCTATTGAGTTAAGTAACACTTCACAGGCGGGGAGGGTTGGGTGTGACCTCTCTAAGCTACACACAGTGAGTCTGCATTTTTAAAACATCTTTCACTCCGGAGTGAACAGACATCTTTAAATGTAGGCCGAGATGCGAGGGCCATCGATCGATCGAGAAAGAGAGAGAGAATGAGTGTGTGAGAGGAAAATAATTAGAAAGAATGAGAGCGAGAGAGAGAGAGAATGAGAGAAAAAGAATTAGAAAGAATGAGAGCGAGAGGGAAAGAGAAGGAATGAGAGAGCGACAGAGTGAGAAAGAGAGGTAGAAAAACACAGAATAAAACAGTTGGTTAGGGGGAGGAGGAGGTGGCTGAAAGGCACCAGTGTGTTATTCCACCTGAAAGAAATCCAAAGGTTCAAAAAAAAACAAAACAAAAAAAAACAACAACCAAAAAAAAAGAAAAAATAACAAAGCAGTACAGACAGACTTGGATCAGCTGGACCAGTGCTTGGGAAGGGGGTGGGGGGAGGGGGGGGCTAACACAGCCCTAACTGGGGTGTAAAAAGCAGGAGCCAAACAGCAAAAAGAGAGAGAGAGAGAGAGAGAGAGAGCGCATTGGACGGCTGAATGCTTAGCACTGACACAGCCTCTCCCATTCCCATCCACCCAGACGAACTAACCACAGGACAGGGACCTGTGTTCCCCCCTCTCTTTCTCCCGTCCCATAGAGTGATGGTGGCTAAGTGACATATGTTCCTGCACTAAAATAACACCCAACCCCTAACACACCAACACCCCTGACAGCACACGTGTGGGCTTCAATGGTGAATCATTGTATACACTCAACTATTCTTTCTTTTTTTGGGGGGGGGGGACTCACTGGAGAGGGGGCCTTAAGTGTGAGGGCACATTTACTGAAACAGAGAGCACCTGCAAGTGCAGGCTAAGGCATTGAAAAGCAGCATTACAAAAATGTAAAAAAAATATCTACAACTGGGGCTTTGTGTCTTCTGTCCCTTATGGTAAGAGCCTGCCACAGCCTGAGGAGTCTGAAGGACTCCTTTTAAGCCTGGTGTGCGTGAGACGATCTCGAAAATCAGAGTTTATCACAGCCATTAAGCCCCTTAAGGCGTTTAAGACCAAAAACTGTTTGTGTGGAAAAACACAGACGACCAGAACGTTACTGTACTGTGTTCCTTCTACGAGGCAAAAGCTAAAATTTAATGAATAATAATAATAATATCATAACGATAATAACAAATCTGTAAAAATGTTGGATAACTTCTGCATCTGCAAATATATATCTACGTAGATACTTTCAATATACGTTTTAGTTATTTACATAACAAAAAATATAAAAGAAATAACCTTGTTAACAGCCTCATTGAAAAAAGCACTCAAGTTTGAGAAGTTTCCCGCCTGAATGAAACACAAAATATAGTCAGATCCAGTTTTCTTCTCTTTTCTGCTTTACATCTATGACCCTGATTTACATGTGCATGCCTGTAAACTTGCTGTACAACTCTAAACATACTACTTCTTAATGTAGTATATCTAAAATGATTTTAAAAGTACAATATGCAACACACAAAAAAAAATGTGTTATGATGTAACATCGTCCAGGAGCCCGTTAGCCAGGAGCCCATTAGCCAGGAGCCCGTTAGCCAGGAGCTCATTAGCCAGGAGCCCGTTAGCCAGGAGCCTGTTAGCCTCCTTCATACAGTCCAGGCCCAGCTTTGACTGATCTACAGTATTTACACGCTGACCTTCAGAGTCCAAACACATACACCAGTTTAGCTTCCCAGCTCCTCTGACCAAAGCAGGTTGACTAGATTAACATTCATGAGAGCGCCACTCATTCACATTGCATGAGTGAATTGAGACTCATGATCAATGGTTATATCACACCTCTGAAGATGATTAAATCGAGTTGAATGGAACAGGAGACAATCTGAGACCAATTACAGCTGGTATCACTTTTATCACAACAAGCAGTTTCTCCTGCTCATTCACAAGATTTCACTTAGGCAATAAGGGGCACATTGTACACTAACGTAAAAAGCTCAACACCTGAAGAAAACACTGGCACACTGTATGAGGTGGAGAAAAATCATCAAGCGACGTGAAGAATCGACATAAAAGAATTGAGATCTAAATGTTCTTCATGTCTCAAAGTGAAACGGTATTTCTAATTCCTGAAATAAAATAATAAAAAAAAAAACATAAAACCTGTTTACATGGCATCTAACTCCAGTTTTTCCAACTTTTTCTCAGATAAGGTGCAGATTACGTCATACCAAAGCCTAGCTATACAGGGGTGAACTGGTTTGTTGCGTTTCTGCGGCATAAAGAAGGGAGTCGTGCTAACACGGCTAGCGTGCTCAGCACTGATTAGCTCCTTGAGACAGGAAAAATAAAAAAAAGCAACATAAACTTGGCTCTGAAGTTCACACAAATAGTTTGGCACTTGATTTATTTACAGTTCCATGACGACAGGGATTGGATGAAAAGCAAATAAAAGTCTAAAAAAAATAAAAACCAGCACAAAATCTGAAGGGAGAGGACAAGCGTCTCGGCTTGCACGAGAACTGAGTGCTGAAGAAAAGAGAGGAGGAAAAGCAACACTATCTATTGTCTCTTGAAACGACTGAGATGAAAAAAGAGGAACTGGGGATGGCTTCTCTGTCTTTGGGTCACTGATTTCCATTTTCCTGATGAAGGTCCAGCTCTGGCTGAGATACGGTTTTTAATTGTTAACCTGCAAAAAAAAACAAAAAAAAAACAAAACGAAAGAAAATTAAATACAAACGCATCAACGAATGAATGTCGCTAGCATTGAGGGGGTTATGCATGACTAATTAATGAGCTCAACAGTTCAGCATGAAAACTGGTACTGAACATTTACAACAACTATCAGAGTTGAAGATCGGCTTAATTCAGCCAATTAAGAAAATTTACTGAAATTCAACTGATCGATTTCAAGAGCAAAATGGCTCTAAAAAAATGGCAGAAGCCACTGTTGACTAAAGACCATGTCAATGCCAATATGCTCTACAATAGTACATGCGTGTGCTCACCTGTACATGTGTGTGTGCTTGGCTCTGTCTGACGTCTACCCCGACACCCAGCTGTGTGTGGTGGTCTTCACACTGTGAGAGAACCCCTGGGGAGCGCCCATGGAGTCAAAGTTGAAGTCCAGGGTGTCTCCGTCCATGAGCGTGTCATGGAGGATGGACTCCATGTCGCACTCAAAGCGCTCTATGGACATGTCGTCGAGGTCGCTAGGCAGCTTTTCGTGGTGGTGCAGGTGGTGGGGAGGAGGCAGGCCGGGCCGCCCGTACCCGTTGGTGTTTGGTGTGCAGTAGTTGGGGAGCAACCCCCCCGGGAGGTGGACCCCGGGGCCGAAGGAGACCTGCATGGGGGTCTTCACGGTGGCCAGGCGGGCCAGACCCCCGGCATGTGTCATACCGGCCGGGGGCAGCAGGGGGCGCCCCCCGTTCATGGCCACGGATGTGGGGGGGGGCGGGTCCTCGCGAGGCATGGGGGTGTTGGTGGGGGTGTGGGTGAGAGTGGGAGTGAGGGTGGGGGTGGCCTCCCCCTCGCCCGGGCTGGGGGGCGCTGTAGGGGGACATCATACGACCCCCCGCGGACTGGGACACCACGGTCTCAACGGAGGGCATGAGGTCTCCGTGCGGGTCGCCGTCCGAGGTCAGCAGCTCCTTGAGCAGCCCGGCGGGGCAGCCGTACTGCCCCAGCGGGGGGCTGAACCCGGGCTTGCCCTCGGTGAGCGTCTGCAGGGGCATGGGCGACATGGCGTTGAGCCCCGCCTGGCCATACAGGCACTTTCGGTAGTCCTGCTGGGGCGGCTGCGAGCCCATGCTGGGGGAGCTGTAGGCCGGGTAGCTGGGGCTCGCCTGCATCATGGAGGACGGGGAGGACTGGGCGGAGCCAGCCGGGGCCCCGCCCCCGGCCCCCACCTGCGGGTTCTTGGGGGAGAGCAGGTTGAGGTTGCCCAGCAGGTCCTCCATGACGTTCTCCGAGGCGTGGCGGCCCGTCATCTCCGAAAGGCTGGGGAGGGTGCTCATCTTCCCCCCCGAGCCCCCGGGGTAGACCAGGTGAACGTCCCCGTCCACCAGCTCCTCCTGCTCGGGCATGAAGGGCGAGCGGCGGCCGCTCACCGTGCTGGCGTTGGAGCTCGCCCGCGGCCGGAAGCTGTTCCAGGTGTCAAAGTCGTCGTTGCTGTGGGAGTTCGGGCTTCCGGGCCACTTGCTGTACTGGGACCCGGGGCTGTCGCCGCTCACCTCCGACCCACCCTGGAGGGACACCTGTGGTGGGGGCAGGAACTCGCTTTAGCGATGTCGACAATTATGTTTTCTTCATGTGACGTTGCTTGTACATCATGAGGTCGTTCTGATGCAAGGCTGTATTTACTGTATGCATGTAATTAAGCACAGAAATGCAATGTGACAGAAGAAATTGAGTTATTCACGAGGAGTCTCAGATTGTGATTTGCAATTTAGATTTGTCAGAAATTTAGAATTGCAAATTGCAATCTATACAACGGCATGAACAGCCCCCTGAACTCTTCTCATGTGCTTCATTACGTCAACACAGCACATCGTCAGCAGCGTCCATCACTCCAGGACAGCACAGATAAAAAGACAGCTAGTATCAGCAGTTACAATCAGTTCAGCCAATTCAGGAAAACAAAGTGAACTTCAATTAATGCACTTAGAATGCCAATGGTGTTCCATCAGGATTTATGTCTAAGTCTATGTCCTATTTTTACTACTGTGATGGTCTTTTTCCTGGTTAAAAAAAAAACCTATTTACCTTCTGTAATTTTCATTGTCTATAATTTGTTTCATATTGTTCGTCTGCAACCATATTATATGTGCAGGCTGCCTGTCTGTGGCAGGACACTCTTGAAAAGGAGAGTCTCCATCTCAATGAGGTTTTCCAGGTTAAATAAAGGTTAATAAATACAATGAATTATCTTCAATAACCACATTCATATTCCATGAGCAACAAAAACAATCCAGGAAGCCAAAGCGACCTTTGTTCAGGGGGTGGGGGGTTGCGGGTTTTAAACACCAGCTAGCGTGGCACCAGTAGGCTTCTCAGAGACGCGGTCGCCAGGTGGGACAGGAAGGAAGCGGGGCGAAGCGAGCGCCTGTGAAAAAGGCGAGCGTGCACGGAGGGCCCGGGCTGATAACAGATCAAAGGTAAGAATGCGAGGGCCGGGAAAGGATGCGACGACCGATAGCTGAAAAAACGCGCAGCTGCCAACATGCTAACGCGCCGTAATCTGATAAGCCTGCAGAGCAGACCGTGCCGAAACAGATCAATGCCCGCGGATCGCATCACGTCCTGCTCGCGACCCTGTCCAGGGCATAAAAATTCACCTTTTCACCCACTGGCCACAGAGTGGCTTGGGCACTCTAAAAATCACCAGCCATTTTCAACATTACCTTTTACAATGCAACACAACCTGGTCGGATGCCTGCCACAGTGGGTGCTACATTAGAAAATGGTAAAAACCACAATGAAAATGTTACCAGTGTTTGGCTGGTGGCTGGTGTCAGTTCCATACCATAACTCTGTCTTTCCCCAAAGCACCCGGACAGAGAAGTTACAGTCTGTGGGACTGGTTTTTGGAAAAACCCTGATTTCTGACCAATTCTAGCAAGTTTCAGTCAAGCCAGAAGTTAGTGGCTGAGCTGAATCGTTGCCACCAGCTGGAGCTCTACCCACCCAACACTGACCGTCTAGCCGAACATCAGAATGTAGGGTCAGGCTCAAAGACAGACAAGTATACACAAAGAAAAAAAAAACCTTTTCAGAAAACATGCAATGTCTGAAGGTGGCAATAATTAGTATATCCGGCCATATATTGTGAAGTGCTCAAATATGTTGCTAATATATTTTTCCTTCCATACATTTGCAGTGTGGCTGGTTTTGGCGGGCGCGGGTGGGTGGGGGTCTCTCTCTCTCTCTCTCTCTCTCTCTCTCTCTCTCTCTCTCACCTTTTTCTTGGCGGCTCGCCCGCGGCTCTTGGCGAGCTTGCTGTTGTTGTCCATGGAGGCGGCCCGGCGGCGGGGCGACTTCCCGCTCTTGCTGCCCTCGGGGTTGAGCATCCACCAGGAGCTCTTGCCCGTGCCCTCGTTCTGCACGCGGATGAATCGGCTGTGCAGGGACAGGTTGTGCCTGATGGAGTTCTGCAAGGAGGGGGAGACAAGGGCGGAGGGTCAGGCGGATCGACTCCACATGAGCACATTTTACACTTCTTTTCATTTTAATGAATTATCTTTCCTCTTCAACGGGAAAGGAATGTTATGTGGATTTACCGGGAAGTTTAGTGCAGGAGGAAACACGTACACGCTTACATATGAGCTATCGTATTAGACCTCAGACAAATTATAAAAACCTACTTCCTAGTCAAATTGTTCCGTTTTTCCATAACAATCATATCTGGTGAAATAAATAAAAAAATAAATACATATTTATTCATGGAGGATTCAATGGGGCTTCAATGTAAAATAAACAAACAAACAAATAAAAAATAAAAAAATAAAAAAATAAATAATGGCCAATATATTTGTGATTCCCACTACTGTTCCAGTTCATACTGGTTAAGTCACCCCACACAGGGAGATGATGTGACTGAGACTGTAAAGACCATGCGCAGAGCTCGGTATGGTCACTTTCTTATCGCACACAATGGGAACACTGAATACCTTCATTTATCTTACAAATACAACACCCCCTCATCTCCATGGATCTGCCTGGTTAAAAAAAGGGTAAATAAAATACTTTCCACTGCTTTATTCTCATTTAATTTTTTTATTTGACTTAACCGTGTCTTTATTCCTTATTACAGATGCTAGCCACTTGAAAACAAGTTATTTACAGGTTTCCCATTTTGGTTCTTAGAAATTGGATTCTCCATATTCATATTCACAGAACAGTGGGTCAGAAATCCATTAATGTTACCAACGTTGTTTCTGTGAAATTTCATTTAACAGTTTCATTCACAAAATTCATCAAGGGCAGAGAGGCTGGGGGTACTGCAGGCCGATCACAGGGTTTCATTCACACATCTTATCTGTGCCACTGGTGGGCTGAAACAAGGTCATGTGATCGTCACAGTGCGTCTTTCCCTCTTTCCGTCTCGTGAATACGATAACCGAAACCACCAGCGGATGGATTTTAATTCACTGAGGGGAGATGAGGTGAGAAGGCGTGTTTGTTGGTTTTATTCAGTTCAGGTTGACGCCCATAGATGAGGCTGTTGTGGAGTCGTGAACTCTGACATTCACCATGCCGACAGGCTACAGATCCCTTGGCTGTAGCTTGAGAGTTCTTTACGATGCCTCAGCGAATCACACGATTTGATCTTGGGGTGAATTTACAGAGAACCCCATCCTTCGGTAGACTGTCGTGAATGCTCTCCATTTGTAAATGATCTTTCGCACAGCTTGGAAATGGCTTTATAAACCCTTCCCAGACGAATTAGCGGTGGCGATAGCTTCTCTGAGACAGTCACGGGTATCTTTTTGTCCTCCTTGGCCTGCTGAGTGAACACAAACCCGAATGCTCCAGGTCAAACTGTGACTTTTTCTGTATTTATACACAGGTGGTACTGCTTCCTGATGATCAACTAATTGTGTGCAGTTGATTAGCAGCAGCTGGTTATAATTACCTTCTTAACTGATCTGGTTTTTCACAAATGGCTTCTGCATACTGGCTTATTTTTGGCTGAATAAATAATGACAAAGTAAATGTGTGTTTTGAGTCTTGTGATGTTGGTGGACTTACTTACACTTGCACTTGGTGAGATCTAGTTAAGGGTTAGTTATATCCCAATATGGAAAAACCACAGAATTTAAAGAGGGTGTACTTTCTTTTTGACATCACTGTATATATCCATCGTAAAGCAACAGCAACGGCACATACTTCATATATACAAGAACACTGGTCCAGCACGCCTCACTGGACAGCGAATGGAAACATTTGATATTCAAATGGATTTTTAAATATGTCAAACTATATTTTGACAGTTACAACAGAACGTAACTCCGACAGTATTTGTAAATAATGTGAGCAGGGGAATGGATTCAACTTGAACATGGTACAGTCCCAGTGAAACCCGAACTTCTGGTGGCGACGATCACAGAAAGTCTCAAAAGCCTTCTTGTAAGCTGCGCTCGTAAAAAGAAGTGGTCGGGCCACATTTCAAATCTGTGTCCTAAAATAATTTTTGAATGTATGGCTGTGTGAACCAGTTATCGCTAGGCGCGATGTGTGAATACCCCCTGCTTCCATTAATACGCTGACTGTCTCATCCAGCTGCGTCATTCTAGCAGTTACATAACATCTGAAACCGTTAAAATCATTCACCAAAGCACAGCAAAGCAGGAAGTGCCCTCAGAGCGCGCTTCCAGCCAATGACAGCGCTACTGCGCTGGCCTTTCAAAGCGTGTTATCCACAAATCAGCAGAATGTGTGTGCGTGCGCGTGTGTGTGCGTGTGTGTTTCACAAGAGGTATTTTTTTTCTTTAAAATCAGGTCACCGTGACTTCATCTAATCCTCATCACAATAACACTCGCCCCGACAGCACACCCAGTTTCACCGGCAGTACAGTTTTCCCGCCCACAGCCAGCTCCAGCCGAGCACCCTCCGCATCGCGGGCCCGATGCAAACGGGGGTGAGGGGGGGGGGGGGGGAACGTGCTCGCGGGGTTAATAAACACCGCCGCGCACTACGCTGCCCTGAGACGCGGCGGCGGAAACGTTTCTGTTCTTCAAACTCTACAGGCGGCGGCGACCGAAACGGCTCTCCGATAACAGAGAGAGAACGAGAGAAAGGAGAAAACGCGCTCGCGTCTTCCACGCTCCGCGTCTTCCACGCTCCGCGTCTTCCACGCTCCGTGTCTTCCACGATCCGCGTCTTTCACGCTCCGCGTCTTTCCCGGCAGAGCGACGGAACGCCGTAGCAACCCTGTCATTTCCTTCCAAAATACTCGCGCAAAAACACGCCCAGAGAGTCCTTTCTTTGTTGTGTGTGTGTGTGTGTGTGTGTGTGTGTGTTTGTCATGGTCTACTCCTCCACATGGTAGGAAACACAGTGAATGAGCTGCCGTACAGGATGTCACACAGTCATTCCAATCAAACTTACAAATCAAAATACCTGAAAAGGAGTCCTGACAACTGCAAACAAGGCCATGGACAGGAAAGAGCCAATCATCAGTCACAGACACAAAAATGGCGGGACTTCAGAATGGTAACATTATGTGACAGGATATACAGTTATATCATTCAAGCACAAGTACTCCCAGAGTACTTATGGCTTTTAATGCAAGTACCGTCCACTTTAAATACTGTAAGACAAATCCAATCTCCGAGCCAAATAGCACGTTAACAATATGTATATTTTTTTAAAACCGTAAAGCCCACAATAAACAATTGGAATCTATCGACAGGTGTGTGTGTGTGTTTGTGTATGCATGTCTGAGTGTGTGTGTGTGAGCGTGCGTGCATTTGTGGATGTGTGTGTGTGCGTGCATTGTGTATTTTTTGTGTGAATTTCTGCGTGTTTCTAATATCTCCTGTCCTTGCGTCCCCACGCTTATCTCAGTCTCTCATAAACATCTTGTTGTCGTGGCAACCACAATATCCCACCAGGGTAATTTTGTTCCAGAGATTTCATCAAGGCCCGATGGGCTGGGAATTTTATTTTCTCTTTCACTGCCATTCTTATAGTGCTGTTTTTTTTTGTTTTCTTTCAGAGCCCCGGGGACGATACCAGCCAGTAAAACCCCTCAGGACCACTACCCAAGACTGAGGGCCACAGGCCCCGAAGCTCTACGGCCTATGAAAAAAGCAAGACAATCTCTACACTCACTTCAATTTTCAGATTTTTAAATGGACAATGATAGCTGTAATTCTATACAGATGCAGGGTGGGGGGGGGGAGGGGGGGGGGGCAAGCTTTCATTCAGAGTGTACAGCGTGACTTTAAAATCCAGACCGAAGGAAGTCGAAAATAAAAAAAAATGAAAAGTTGAGCCATGTGACATTTGAATAACAGGATGATTATACGCTGAAGTTGGGCTGAGACAGCTGGACAGACGTCAGGACTTTCCCGCACACACAGAGGCCCGATTAGCACACGCCGGAGAGAGACAGAGTAACACCATCTCTCTGTGACTCACTTCCCCACATCTGGTCCCCAGCCTGCTCCTCGCCCCGCCCCGCCCTGACCGCCCCCCCCCCCCCCCCCCCCCACCCCCACCCCAACGGGGCCCGGGACAGCAGGCGCCTGGCCTGCCCCCTACCAGGCCCAAAAACAAGCGCTACACCAAAAAGGATGGGTGGAAGGAGGAGCAAGAAAGGAGAGCGAGAGAGACGAGAGAGTTCGAGATGGAGAACGCAAGAAGGGTGAGGAAAGGGAGATGGATGGAGAGACAAAGAGAGAGACAAAGAGAGACAGAGAGAGATAGAGAGAGAGAGAGGCAGAGCGATAAGAGATGGAAGAGAGCTGCGTGACCAGCAGCCAATCCTGCCTCCGTAGCGACGGCTCAGCGGAGGAAAACAGAAGCGTTCTCCAAACAGAGCGTGTGCACACAGGATATTACCCAAGGCTGGAGCGGCCGCTCCCCTTCAAACGAGGCGTGCGCGCACGTCACCCAATGACACCGCGGCTCGGGACTCTGACGGTGTCATGGAAACCAAGCGGGTTATCTTCTCTGACTCGGAACAAAGCTTTTTCCATGGATTCCGCCATCTCAGCAGGAACAACCGGGAGTCCCTACCCCAGCGTTTAACGGATCAGACGCACGCGGTGTCCCGAAACTACCCACCTGGTCCTCAGCATTACAGCTACTGCTGTGTGTACTCTTTTTTTTTTTTAACGCTGTTGGGATGAGCCCAATACCTGGGGGAAAAGTGACTGAATTCAGACAGTGGAGCATGGTAAAAAAAAATAATAATAAAAATAGTGGAGGAACGCCATCAAACGAAAACCATGGCGGACGCCTGCGCCGTGTGCGGGGAGTCTGGCCGCCAGCGCGTCTGGAATCGCCACGGAGACACGGCTCTCCCTGCTGTTTTTTATTTATTTAATTTTTGTTTTAAGTGTCGGTGGGACAAAGCCGTCCTACGCCCAGCGAGGCAACAACGTCTGAGCGGTGTGCAGCTACTCAAACTGACCTGACTGGGACACGCCCCCACGCCATCCCGCAGGCAACCAGCCCCCTCCCTCCAACGACTGGGAGAGGGGACACTGTTGCCATGGAGAGCGAGTGCCTGCACTGTCCATGCGACTGATTGGTCGTTTGTCCCGAACCCCAAGTCCGTTTGCAGCTGAAGAACTCGAGGGCTTCACTGATCAGACCGCCGGCGTGTTTTGGACACAAGCGGCAGACAGACGCTCTGCTACAACGCACTTTCACCTTGGATGGCCATACGGGGGGGGGGGGGGGGGGGGGGGGGCGCAGGTGGAATCAACCAGGCCTAAATCAGGCCCTGGCTTTCAAAACCCCCCTCCCCTCCATCACTGTGGGAATTGTTTTGATGCCTTAGCTACCAGCCAGACATGTGACACATTTGTTTGCTTTTGGTCTGGTTACAGTACGCCTTCGCCAACTTCTCAAAACCAGGCCTGCGGTCTAAAGCGTGGACGGACTCTGTACGGTCACCGTGCTTGTAGCTATGGTAACAGGGATCCACTGATGTGCTGAAACAGGCCCGAACTAAGTGAGCTGCAGACACAGCTTCAAAACGATCTAATATATACCTACTCTTATTCATAATAATATATGTTTTGTTACAAAAAAATTCTATTAAAAAGGAGACAATGTGGTGAAAGGTAATCCCTCGCACGGAAGCTTGGACACCTGGGGTGATGTTTTAATGAGAGGTAGGCTACATCACCATCAGAATACACATCACTATCCAACTGAAAAAAGGCAGTGCCCAATTTGCATGGGCTGGTGGTGACCTTTTTTGAAAAAAAAAAAATAATAATATATATATATATATATAAATGAATAAAGAAATAAATACATAGCTATTTATAGGTTAAACCCTAAATAATGGCTCAGACAATTTTGTGCATTTCACTTATTTTGTCTCATAACCATGGCAAGCTATCATGCTTATCACAGCAGATCTGCCTCCGGCAGGCTGGTAGACTCTGCAAGCACGAATTTCAAACTTTATCAGATAAAAAAAAACCACACGGAGAATCTGCCTGCAGGTCACACGGCTGATGCCAATCTCCAGATACGCAGAAAATTACCAGACATTCAATTTCTGCCCACTTCCATGCCCTGAAGTATCGCTGCAAATGAAAGGGCTTGGCCTGAATACGATGGGAAATGGGCGGGCATCACAGCCTCAATGCTATTTTTTGCCAGTCGTAAAATGGTTGCCAAAAACAAAAAAAGAATTTATGAAATATCCTAATTATAACTGTCACTACTGTACATAAAGGTTTAGCCTACTCTTTGTAGGAAATGCTGAGTGTAGCTAATTTACGACAGAAGTAAACAAAGTTGAAAAGTGTAATTTCAGTGGTTAGCATCACAAAGCCGATCACCATGACCTTGCTACATGTTAGTTAGCTGCGCTGCAGTCCTGGTGTTCTTAAAAAGTGTGAGAATACATTCGTAGCCTGATATCCACAGGGAAAGGGACTGAAGTCCCTAGCATAGGGATATTCAGGAGCACACGCTCAGTGGACAGGGTACCCTGAGCTGCAGCGATGATTATATTGACTCTGAAAGTCACGTTTCAGCAGGGAATGACGACTAAGCGAACGGTGACAGGGTGAAGGCCTCACACAAACTCAAAATCCGACAACTGATCGGGTCACGCGAAGAGCAGGAGCGGCCTGAGCGCGCTGCAATCAGGATGCAGGCTGAACTAAGTGGCCTAAAATGGAGCTAAAACACACCTTATTATTTAGAGAGCGATACGGGGGCTTTGGCGTACATCGTGCCCTTCTGGTGCAGAAGAGAGAGCATGACAGATCGCGCTAGGAAGAGATGTTCGATGCCGTCGTTCGCCATCCTTTTACTTCATAATAGGGCTTCGCAAGACCCCTCTCAAATGAATACCGACCTTGGTTCGGAAGAACGTGATAGAAATGCGAAGTGAAATGGAAGAGTTTTAATTGCTTTCTATTCAGGAGCGAGGACGGCGCGAGTGTGGGCGTTCGAGGAATGCCAGAGAGGCAGCGCTGTGATTGCTTTTCCATGGAACGGCATCGAGTGAAAGAGCGGTGCTACGCGTGGAGTTTGAGGAAGGGGGGGGGGGGTGGGGGTGGGGGGTTGGAGGGTTTCGGACGCAAGCGGACGCGGAGCATTCCTGAACCTCTGCTCACCCGGAAACGGGGGGGGGGGCGGCGTGTTGGGATCACGGCGTGGTCATGCTCCGCACGCTACGGAAAAAAAAAAACAAAACAAACAAAAAAAGGAGAGCGAAGCAACAGCGACCCACGCCAGACGCGAAGAGCCCACAGCGCTCGGCCAAGGCACGAGGAAGTGACCACATGAAAGAAGACTGTCGCAGGAAACGGGGCTGACTTCCTGTCAGGGAGGAAGTGTGGTTCGGAGGGGGATAGCATGGGGAGGGGGGGGGGGGGGCAGCGGAGAGTCATGGAATGCCAACCGCAGGGCCGCAAGTCCAGGCCACAGGATTGTCGCTCTCGCCGGGCATTCCCTGGCCCCGCCCAACCAGCCCCGGGATTGGCTCCCGTGGCAATTGCCGTGGAAACCACCCCCCGACCTCGCCCCCGCCCCCTCGCGGTTCCGTGTGTTGGACACTGACGCAGAGCTCAGAGTGGGGAGCGTAGCCCAAGAAAACAACCCTCCACTCCACTGTCAAAGCCTTCCACATGAGCAGAGGCCACCATTTAGCTGAACGCAGTACAATCACACGGAAAAGCATTCACGTGTCAGCCTCATGTCAAACCTAGAATCTTCTATCGCTTGAGGTCATGGAGAAGTGAGGTTTGGGGTTTGGAGATGGGGGTGTTGAGGGGGTTAGGAGGGAAAGGGTTTCACATCTGAGCATAACCGAATCTGGATCTTTAAGTGCCCGATTTGAGCAAGCTCGTGGGACTGACGAGCACCATCGCTGGAGTGGACACCCCACCTCATAAATTCAACAGCGCTGCTTCTGGTCTATTGTGACTTAGTGCACTTCATTCTATAGAGAGGAAGAGAGGGAACCCAACCTGTCCTTCACTCTGCTTCATCTACACCTCACAGGTAAGGGCACTCTACAGAAGACACATTTACACCATCTGCTGGATTTATCAACTGCAAGTGAGTTCTCTAAAAGGACAATGGATCAGACTGACTGAGTAAAGACCTCACTGTCAGGGAGCAGTATATACAATAAACCATAATCTGATAAACACCTAGACTGAGTCATTTTAGTTCCTTACTGTAATCAAAATTGAGAAAAAAGTACAAGCCACAGAGTTATTGTCATTCTTCTAAGCCATGCTTTGTAATACTTTATATTTACAATGAACAATAGCTAGATGAAAAATGTGCACGATTCCTACAAAAAAAATAAATCCTGTGACTAATGTCGAAGAAATGGAATATGTCTACTGAAGTACCACAGGTGTCAAAGGTCAACCTCTGGAGCCCCGCCCACTGTCTGCTGGTATGTCTGTGCAACTGTCTGTTTGCGTTTCTGTGGTTCGTCTGTGAGCGCGAACAAGAAAAGAAGAGAGAGAGGGAGGGAGGGAGAGAGAAAAACAGAGAGGGTGAACACGAGAGGGCGGGGGAGTGGAAGAACGAGAGAGGGAGGGGGAGAGAGAGGTGAGTGAAGGAGAGGAATGGACGGCAAGAGAGGGAGTAAGAGAGAAAGAGAGAGGTGTGAAGTGTGATGTAAGATATGACTCATTTCAAGCTGGGGAACTTGGAAGCTTTCAGTTACCGACCAACAGTATGGTAAAATTGGATGTTCTACAAATTATAACACTGATAACTTTCCATGAGGCTTATAATTTTAAAGGCTCCTTTTCACCATACTACTTCCATAATTGCTGCAAAACATCTCTGGCACCTTGTTCCTTTGCATAAGCATTAATAAATGGTCACAACAGCATATGTCAACTGATAAGTACCTTCCATGGTGTGGGAGGTCATTACTGTCAATGACATGTCTAGTACACCTCCAGCTCATAGCCCACAGACTCTAGGGTCACGGGTTCAAATCCTAGACAGAACCGTCAGACAGTGTGATGTTTTATTTTTTCTTTGTGGAAAAATTATGTCATAGAATCAAATTACATGTGCAAACTCAGCCAGCCAGCTTTGTCACTGCAATTGTCCAGACTTTACGACAACAGCCAAATGAAAACAACAACAAAGAAATCTTATGTGGCCTATCAAATTTTTACCCCGTTTTGAGCAGCTGATAGACTTGGAACACAATAAGAGGCGAAGGCTAGGTTCTGACACACCTACAGCTGGCATCTCAAAGTTAGCCACACTTAAAGAATGCTTGCAACACTTCGCTCTATAACCATGTGTGCCATTATGAGTGTGGAAGTGGCAGTACAGTGTGGGTGTGTGTGTGTGAGAGAGAGAGGGACAGAGAGAGAGAGGGAAATGAGAGAGAGAGACAGAATAAGAGAGAGAGAGAGAGGGAGAGAGAGGGAGAGGGAGATGAGAAAGAGAGAGAGAGAGAGAGAGAGAGAGAGGCTTTCTGCATGTATGTGCTGTGGCTCTATGCATCTGAGCTGCAGCTGCAGTGAGGGTCATGTGCTCTGTCCTGCTGGGAGGCAGGGGCACAGTATAGGCTTTCATTAAGCCCCCTCTCCCAGCGTGGATCCTCAAAGAGCCACAGTGTTCCCACACCCCACACCCCGCCCCCAGCCCCCGCCCCCGGCCCCCAGCCCCGCCCCCGCCCCCAGGCCCGGCCCCCGGCCCCGCCCCCGGCCCCAGGTCCAGGTAGGCCGAGAGACACGGAGCCCCGCGGGCAGTTTCCACGCCAACCGCTGGCCCTGGCAGAGTGTCCTCCTCAGCCAATCAGCTCACTCCTTCAGTAAAACACAAACCCGTGTTACCTCGGTCCCTGTCCCCTCTGAGTCACCTGAGGTCACGTTCGAAACCTCTTTAGTCAGAACCGAAGAAGCAAAAGGCAGAGCAGCAGCTCACCACCCCTATCCCCCGCCCCCGCCCCCCCCACAACCGCTCCGCCAACTGAAACTCTGATTTCTGCCGAAAAAGACGGGCTGCAGGCTTTAACCTTGTGCCCCTCTAACTGCCACTCCCGCTGCAGACGCACCCCAAACCGCGACCCGCGCCACCTGCGCGGCTCCCCAGCGCGCCGAGAGGCGTCGTCCGTTAGACACCCGCGATGCGACGCGGCCCACGCCCTGCCAAATGTGACTCAACGCCCCGCCCTCAGGGAACGCCAGAAACCAAGGAAACCGAGACCCGCCCACAAGCCCCCCACATTCTCAGACTCTGGAGCTCCTCGCTTTCTCTGCCCAAATCTGCACGCTTAGCCATTACCAGCTAAAGGACTCAACTGATCCTAGAACAGCATCTGCTAAATCAAAAAGGGTCTCAGAGTAAGACTGCTGATCTGGGAACAGGTTCTCCCTGTTCATACCCTTAACCCTTAACATTATGACTTTTAAAGGCCAAACTGATACAAGAGCAGCGCTCCTAGACCGAGATCGCTTTCTGAATAAGGGCCCAGGGCCCTCGATTTTACGACGTTGCGAGGGAACAGCCAGTTCCCTCCCTCGTACTGGGTCCCGTTGTTAGAGTACAGACACAAATGCATTCTGCTGACACGCGGAGAAAAGGCAGAGGTGTGGTTAACAGGAGACTGGAGAAGTCAGACCTGTCATTACTGCATCACCAGCTCAGCGGGCCTCGCAGACTAAGTATAGCTTTGCTTTCTGGAGAGACGGCTCCAGGTGAAGTTAAGAAACCCCAGAAATTGCCGCTTTCTGCGACAGATCTTTTATTTTTATTTTATTTTATTTTTTATCTAGAGAAAGTAGCAAGCCTGACAGCAAAACATAACTTACGTCTGCAAATACAATAGCTATCGCAAGAAATTGTCAGGAAAACTGAATTATTTTCGACTAATGGCCAGTTGTAATGAATGCTGCTTGAGGTATTAAATCGCATGAGAAATAGCAGAAGTCAGCCTGTTGTACGTTCGTTGAGGTAAGATGACAGTTTTATAGGAGGGGAGCTGGCTGTGTGTCTACTCCAACTCCCTTCCGACAAACACACACACACATACACACACGCACACACACACACACACACACAATCGACCAGGAACTACTCATATTTTTTCTTTAATTTGATCGTCCTGTAATATTAGAAAAATGAAAGCTGAAAGAGGCCATTAATACATAGTGGAGTCATTCGGTGGACCCCAAAGATGAACCGGTTCACTCGCTCAGCATTAGAAAGATGAGCTACAACCGCTGAACATCAGTACAGTGACCTTGTGTCAGAGTCGTCCCCCGCATCACCAGAGGATTATAGGGGTTTTCTCCACCCATGCAACCTCAAAGACTGTAAGTCTGCTCACTTTTGGCTTAGGTGTTGCGCGTGTAGCCTACATAAATGACTCAACGAGACCCAGACATACATCTTAGTCCGATGCAGCAGAGAAACTGGGATGGATTTTCTCACAGAAAAAACCCACAGAAGTTTACAATTCTCCTTTCGTCTGATTGACGGAGTCATTTCTCGCCCGTAAAAATGAATAATTTCTGTAAAATTAAACTTATCTCCTTTGCCCTTTGCAGGGCCAAATGCAAGAGCCCTGTTCAGGGCGACGTGGGGGTAATCCCCTCAGCAGAAGTGGCAGAATCGATCACGAGTATCAGTAAGGTTAACCGCTCGCTAATGTGGAGCTTGGAACAGAAAGCCAGATCACCTGCTCTGACCGGCTCCCTGAAGATAACTTCCACAGTGACATTCGGACATGCTCAAAACCTCTCTTTGTCAGTCTGCTGAAAGCCAAATCTAATCAGACCCTGGTCTTGTGTAACCGAGCATCACATACGGAGGGTCAAAAGGGCAAGGGGGAGGGGGATTACCTCACCCCATCCTAAACCACGTCACAGGCCCCGACTGAATCCATCAAACTCCTGGGCAACAGAATATTTCTTTCAATCATCACAAAGTACTATTATTATTTTTTGCTGCTCTAACATATGTACATATACAGTACTTCAGCATTACCGTTACTGACATTAGATTTAATTTTCCCTCTTCAGTGTGGTTGAAATGGAATACATTTTTGAAATATGTAATATAATGAACAGTATATGTATCATGCTGAGCCAGAAGGAGAGTTATAGTTATCCACAAGTACAATTCCAATGAAAGGTTAGGAAATAACCCCTCTTACTTTTTTTAATGATTTGCTCCTATACGCTTCTTCCATACTGAGAATTAATCTGATATATGAAACGAAAATGAGTCTGCACATGCAATCATTTTCAAGAGAGGAGGAGTTTTCCGGAGCAAAAACAGAACCAAAGCTTTCAAGCTCTTCAAACTGAAGAGGCTCAGCGCTCATTTAGCGCAAGACAAAGAACTCCTGACCACAGCATGCGAGGTCACAAAAGGAGTAAGTAAAACAAGTAATGTTCAGTCTGTGACAATTCCCCACAACAGCCAGTATTGAAAAGCCAGGAAAAAAAAACAAGACAAGATGGCTGGGGCTGCCCGGGGAGATTCGAACGAGCACGACTGGAGGATTTAAGTTTGGTTGAAGTCAAGCAGGCTCAACTTTGCGTCCGCGTTCGTCACCGGCTCAGCGCGTCAGTGTGGGAGAGCGGGCATCACGTCTCATTAACGCGCTCGCAGGTGAGGCGTCACGCCAGAACGACATGGCTCATGGCTCAGGGCGCCTCAGGGTGACCGATGAGAGACGACAGATTTTTATCACAAGGAAGTGAGTGAATCAGCACAAAAGCATTGCGGTCGGCAGGTTCACGTCAAGACCGAGTCCTCTTAGGGGGAAAGCACGGGTATGGTTATACATCTTCTTCCATGGGGCAGGGGTACGCAACCGTGGTCCTGAAGTGCCAGAGACGTTCCTGGTTTTTTCTCCAACCGAGCCTGTAACTGCACGATTGGATTAACTATTAGGCTTCATGAACGCAGGGGGCCATGTGCTGGGGGCATTCAGCTGTCTCACCATTCAGAACCCTGGATATTCTTGTCAGGCTCAAAATAATCCATCAAACTCTTACGACGAAGCTTGGATGGACTGAAAACCAGACACATCACTGACCTGGGCCTGTAGAGTCTTCAGAGTGAAAAACTGGTACGGTTATAGGTCTCTCTTCAATGTATAGGGTGTAGATGTACGAAAGCTTGCATAAATAAAAATAAATCTAGGATGCTCAGATTTGGAAAAAAATACAACCACACCTGAAACAACAAATACTTTACAAGAACAGGAGACCTGAGACTTGAGAAGATACAGATTAATAACAGGTTCCATGGGTTAACCACTTCCTGCAGCTCACTTCCTGACTCACATACATTACAAAAGCAAGGCAGGTACTGTAGGCGGTTTCTAGGTTACGGGCAGAGGGTTGTGAGGGGAGTGACTTCTCCGTTGCCATGGAAGAAGGAGGGTAAAAGCTAAATGTGACCCTTCACTGAACATGCACCACTGAGCATGTTCTCCTCAAGTCTGATTTCAAATCCATTCCTTAATTTTTAAATGAACACTTGAGGAATAAAATCATTTCGATGAATTAGTGTTCCTTTTTTGTTCAACCATGATTGTAGGTGCATTTAGATAAAGCCATAGTTCATGCATCCCTGTCCATAAAAAAAGAATTCTGAACATCAAAGTAATGAAGCAGAATTTAGACTAAGTTCCATACTCATATGTCAAACATTCTTAACAACAATGTTATCTGCTGTAAGTACATGTCATGACCTTTTGAAGATTGACTGTTGTACTCTCCCTGAAAGATTCAGATCCAGCGCTGCGGATGCTCGTCTCCATAGCGACCTGTCGCCGTGGTGGACGCACCGCTGCACCGCCATCCAAACTTTGGCAGCCGCGACATCCCCAACCTGTTCTTCAATGAGCCCCCTGAACGGAAGGACTTTTGGAATGCTCTTGGAAGGTCAGTGTCCTAGAACTCGATTGCTTTCAGCTACCAGCGGTGATTGTTAAATCGGCATTGGAATGTTAGGTTAAGAACATTCTAATCGCACATTTGCGACCTTGCGCCTTAAAGGGTTAAGGCCTGTCCCATTCCCCGTCTTTCCCCAGTTTCTCGCGGTCTTGCGCAAAAGGCCCTTCTGATTGCGAGCCACCTCTTATCTCCTCTGTTTGGCCTGGGTATGAGGACAGGCCTTGGCTGATACAAAAGAAGAGCGGAAAAAAAATCTATAACATATAAATTAAAGGTGGAAAAAGAAATAAGAGGAAACAAATACCCCCCCCTCCACCCCGCCCCCGCCTCTCTGGGGACAATGGTTGCTCCCTGGCCCCTGTTGATTTCCTGTGTTTGCCCTGATAGGTTATCATAGCCGATGGTAGACAATTCAAAGCTCGGTGACACAAGCCTCGCTACCTCTTCGAACGTCAATGCGAAACGCGCTCATTAGCGCTGAGGGAAACGGGAAGCTGGCGGTGAAGCACAAGGGCCGTGGAGATCCTTCAATATTTGCAGACTTTTGTTTTGAGAAAGGAGGCTTACGGAGAGAAGGGAGAGACGGCGCTGGAGAACAACAAGCCGCGCCAGGACGGACCGCGCCGTGTCATCAAGGCCTGGAAGCTGAGGAGGAACGGGCGACCGCTCAAAACCCGGACTGTTATCACATGACAGAGGGATTGGGGGGGGGGGGGGGGGGGAGAACATAAAATCCAGGCTTTTTCCACCACTGCTGTGTCATCATTTGTCTTTTCTGATACTTTCATTCATCTGAAAACCAGGTCAGGCAAGAGACGCTACAAACCTAATAACACGGTCTCTCTCCCTCTCTCTCTCTCTCTCGCTCCCTCTCTTTCTGGCCATTCAGTTGCAGGCTCAACGCGGCCCCAATTTCGGCCATGAAGGAGGGCCTTTGTCGTCAAATTGCAGTGATTAAATTTAGGAAGAGGGAGAGGGCCGGAGACAGAAAAGGCCCAGGACAGAGAGCACGCCGTTGGGAGTTAAAGTCGGTCCAAGTTTGGGCTGTTTGGAGGGAGGGCGTGTGCTTCAGCTCCCAGGCTTTGGGACAACCGCACGCACCCCAAACTCCAAAATTCATGCACTTCAACCTTCGGCAGCCTACCCTACCTTCACAAGCGTAAGGTCAGGAAAGGTAACGCCCCCAAAAAAGCGAGCGTTCCCCAGCGCTTTCTGAAGCCCCAGGACGCCGCTCAGCGCGTCTCACAGGCCTGAGCTCCACCGGGACACAGCGTGAGACGCGTCACGCGAGGGCTTCTGAAGCCACGTCAGCCTGGAGCGCTGCCTCGGCCCGACAGCCGCTGAAACCTGAAGAATGGCTTGCGCTCTCCCCACTGGTCTCGGGATGAAAAGGAGTCTAAGCCTTTCAAGCTTACCACTCTTTTCTCCTGCTTTATTTCTCGTGTGAGACTGATGTGGTAATGCGGCAGGGTACCTTCAAAGGGGATGCCGTTAGTCCCAGTAAAGGGGGTTAATTTGGGGGATGCTGTTAGCCCCAGTAAAGGGGGTTAATTTGGGGGATGCCGTTAGCCCCAGTAAAGGGGGCAAATTTAGGGGATGCTGTTAGCCCCAATAAAGGCAGTTAATTTGGGGGATGCCGTTAGCTCTAATAACAGGGGGCTAATTTGGGGGATGCTGTTAGCCCCAGTAAAGGGGGCTAATTTGGGGGATACTATTAGCCCCAGTATGTGCAGGACTGTAGCCTGAGTGCAGGACACCGCCATGACTCTGTCCCCTCCCCCCATCATGTCCTTGATGACCTCAGGACTTCCCCTCAGTCAGTGGGGGGGGGAAGTGCATTTGTGTGTGTGTGTATGAGTGTGTGTGTGTGTGTGTGTGTGTATGTATGTGTGTGTTTGTGTGTACGTGCGCGCGCATGTGTGTATGAGTGTGTGTGCGCGTGTGTGTGTATGAGTGTGTGTGTGCGCGCATGTGAGTATGAGTGTGTGTGTGTGTGTTTGTGTGTATGTATGTGTGTGTTTGTGTGTACGTGTGCGCGCATGTGTGTATGAGTGTGTGTGTGTGTGTGTATGTGTGTGTTTGTGTGTATGTGTGCGCGCATGTGTGTATGAGTGTGTGTGTGTGTGTGTATGTGTGTGTTTGTGTGTACGTGTGCGCGCATGTGTGTATGAGTGTGTGTGTGCGCGTGTAACTGCACCTTCCCGGTAACCCTTGGGCGCCCATGCGGAGCAGGGTCAGGGTGAAGGAGGCCGAGAGGCAGACGGTGGCACTCTTAGCAGACTTCCTCCTCCATTGTACGGGCAGAGGAAGTGCTGGCCTGCGCTGATAGCCATCCCGCTCATGCCCCAGCTCCACATGCAAAGCGCAGGGAGACGCCGGACCAGACGGACAGCGCGGGGGAGCGTCTAAAAAGGACGGCCCGAGATGCTGCGTTTCCTAATCAAAAGTGAGCTGAGCGGAGGAAGGGGGAGGGACGTTTTCCTTCTACAGAGAGCACGATAGTTTTTTCATGACCCCCCGTGCAAGAGCAGCGACTTGAAAAGATGGAGCGGTTTAGGTATTTTTTTTGGTCAGCATTCCTCGGAGCTCACTTCCAGTGCGCCGCTGAAAGGCTCTCACGCGATGGCGCTTTCTCCCTGGCATTTCCCCTCGCGTCCAAATCAGGCCCCCCGCTCTCCGTTCTCACGGAACGTTCCGGCGTCAGCCGCGTAAGCACGCCTCATCTCCTGCATCCTCCGATAAGGCGACAGCGACATCTGAGGAACTCGGTCGCGTCCCCCCGCCCCCCCCCCCCAAAACAGAGGGGAAAACAACTGAAGGAGAAAGAGGGATTTAAAGGAATGAAAAGGAGAGAAGACTGTAAAGAAGGCTTCCTGCTGAGCGAGGAGGAATGTGGGAGTTTGTGCTGAAATCTGGACGCTAGAGAGAGAGAGGAAGAGAGAGATAAATAGAGAGAGAGAGAGAGAGAGAGAGAGGAAGAGGAAGAGAGAGTGAAATAGAGAGACAGAGAGGAAGAGGAAGAGAGAGAGAGAGAGAAACTGAGAGAGAGGAAGAGAGAGAAACAGAGAGTGAGAGAGGATGAGAGAGAGAGAGAGAGAGAGAGAGAGAGAGACAGAGAGGGCCCGAGAGAGGAAGAGAGTGACAGAGAGAGTGAGAAATAGAGAGAGAGATA
Source organism: Anguilla anguilla (assembly GCF_013347855.1). Lineage (NCBI taxonomy): Eukaryota > Metazoa > Chordata > Actinopteri > Anguilliformes > Anguillidae > Anguilla > Anguilla anguilla. Next base: position 33,781,437 of record NC_049212.1, read on the forward strand.
GAAAGAGGGAGACAGTGAGAGTGAGAAAGAGAGAGGGGAGAGAGACAGAGAGAGACAGTGAGAGTGAGAAAGAGAGAGGGGGGAGAGAGAGTGAGAGACAGAGAGGGCCCGAGAGAGGAAGAGAGTGACAGAGAGAGTGAGAAATAGAGAGAGATAGAAAGAGAGAGACAGTGAGAGTGAGAAAGAGAGAGGGGAGAGAGAGAGAGAGAGACAGAGGCTCCAGAGGTCTCGTGCCTGTTAAAGGCCGCGCGGGCAGCCGCCGCCCTCATCTGACAGGAAGCGCCTCCGGTGTGACCTCGGCGTCGGGCCGCGGCGTGGCGCGGAGACGGCCTGGCAGGGGCCGAGCCTTTAAAGAGGAGCCGGGCGCGCGCTCTCTCTCTCTCTCTCTCTTCCTCCGCGTCGTCAGACAGGGGACGAGCGCTCGGAGCAGAAGCCTGCGGTTTTTGGGCCGCAGGTGCTCGGCCCTGCCACCGGAAAGCCTGCAGAGAGCGCGACGCAGCAGCCTCCTCCGCAGAGCCAGAGCCTGAGCCAGAGCCAGAGCCTGAGCCTGAGCTACAGCCAGGCCACAGGCCCCGCGCCCAGGCCAACGGCTGAACTACGACACACATAAACAGCCACTTTCATACTGCTCGAGGCATCTTTAAAAAAAATATTTTGTGTCCTCCTGGCTGAGGTTTTGTCAGTTTGCCCTGCATATTTTTTGGACGTTCTCATTTGCATGTGTTTTGCATGTGCGGATGCGTCGACTGCGTGTGCAAGTGCGTGCGCGTCAGTCTGTCATGCGTGTCCGAGTGTGTGTGTGCATCCGCTGGCTGCATTTGTATGTGAGTGTGCATGTGCATTTGTTTGAGTGCACTTGTATGTGAGTGCATGTAAGTATGTCTTTAGAGCCTATGTGGGTGTGGGTGTGGGTGTGTGTGTGTGTGTACATGTATGCGCGTGTGCGTGTGTGTACAGATGCATGTGTTACATGTATGTGCATGTGAAGTGCGTGTGGGTGTCTGTATGTCTGTCTGTGTCTGTGTGTATGTGCATGTAAAGTGCGTGTGGGTGTCTGTATGTCTGTCTGTGTCTGTGTGTATGTGCATGTAAAGTGCGTGTGGGTGTCTGTATGTCTGTCTGTGTCTGTGTGTATGTGCATGTGAAGTGCGTGTGGGTGTCTGTATGTCTGTCTGTGTCTGTGTGTATGTGCATGTAAAGTGCGTGTGGGTGTCTGTATGTCTGTCTGTGTCTGTGTGTATGTGCATGTAAAGTGCATGTGGGTGTCTGTATGTCTGTCTGTGTCTGTGTGTATGTGCATGTAAAGTGTATGTGTGTGTGCGTGAGAGTGCTCTGGGGGGTTGTGTGCCTGTGAATACACAGGACTGTGACTGTTTCAGGACTAATGGGGACATTACAAGGACCCAGCACCAATAAGGATCCAGTGTCTGTAAGGGCCAGTGCCTGTAAGAAACAATGTTTATAAGGCTCCAGTGTCTATAAGGACCCAGTGTCTATAAGGCTCCAGTGTCTATAAGGACCAGTGCCTATGAGGACCAGTGCCTATGAGGGCCCAGAGCCCATAAAGACCAGGCCATTAGAGTGGGACAGAACCCCCCTGTTCAGTGCCACTGAGCTGGGCCAAACTGCCCGGCCCTGGGGCTGTTACTGCTGGCAGGACACTGAGCGATGTTTAGAGAGGGGTATTTTTCCATCTCACAGATCAGCCTACCTCCCCTTCACAGTCAGACGTTCAGCAGATGCTGTTACCCACCCTGACACAGTTTTAAATTCACCTTTAAAAACATACAATGCAACAACTTTTATTCATCAAGTACTTTTCATGGGTAGAGCAACAGTCCCCTGTCTGAAAATCAAACGTGCAACCCCTGAGATCCCCTAATTTTAACCGCGTTACAGGTGTGACCACGGGAGTGGTCTTCTTAACTGGAGAACATCAGCATGCTATACGGCTGGTAGTGACAACTGACAAAACATGCCTACATTTTAAAAATGCATTTTCTTTTAGAGTTGTTGTGGAAAATATTAAAACATGATGTCAAACTAGAGTCAAACTGTGTAAGGAAAAGCCTAACAGGCATCAAATCTAACGCGTATTCATACAGTCGCTAAAAACGCAAACTAAAATGGTTGGGGAGGGCTGAGGAGTTTCTGGGAATTTCACCAGAGAGCCAAGGAGAGATAAGGAATCTCTCACTCCACCTTTCACAGATTCCCAGTGAACTTCAAGCAAAAAGCAAAAGAGAGGAAAAAAAGTACCGACAAGCAGGTGGCCAAACACACAGACACACACACACACAAAGGTACTGACAAGTCAACTCCTGGTTTCCGCCAGTCACGCTGATGCCGCCTTCTCGTCAATTTCCCTTATCCTGGCCTACAGATGCAACTCAGATTTATCTGGTGAGCTTGATAAGTTCCCGTGACTCACCTGGTTCCCCTCACATGTCTATCTCTGAATCTTAGTATGCCTGTGTCACACAGTGGTCTCTACGTCCCCACATTGACTCCACCCTACGTACCGAGGCCAGGGCATGTCCTCACAATGTCCCTACTTCACCCACTCACGGTCTCAAACCAAGGAGCATTTCACTTCAACCTCAGTCCCGCCCCTGCTCCAGACACACTCACATTTATGGCATTTAGCAGACGCTCTTATCCAAAACAACAGATTACATTTTTACATACAGTCCATTTATATAACTGGATATTTACCGAAGCAATCCAGGTTAGGTACCTCCGCTCAAGGGCACAACAGCAGCGCCCCACCTGAAAACTGAACCTGCGACCAAGGAGCAATACGCTACCCTGCTACGCTAACTCTCCTCTCTCTGCTCTCTCTGCTGCCTGGAGCCTGTTCAGCACCCTCAGAGAGCAAGAGGGGGACAGAGGGAAGCTGGGTTGAGTTCTGTCAGAGGGAAGCTGGGTTGAGTTCTGTCAGAGGGAAGCTGGGTTGAGTTCTGTCAGAGGGAAGCTGGGTTGAGTTCTGTCAGAGGGAAGCTGGGTTGAGTTCTGTCAGAGGGAAGCTGGGTTCAGTTCTCTCGGTATTTCTCCTCACATGCACTCTGGCGCTGAAGCAAATGTACATAAAGCTTCTTTTTTAAGACCAGAAATCTGCAGCACTGAGGAACACACACACACACACACACACACACACATACACACACACACACACATACACACACACACACACATTCACACACACTCACACACACACACACACACACACACACATACACCGGCACTCACACACACACACACACACACACACACACACACACTCACACATACACCGGCATTCACACACACACACACACACACACACTCACACACACACACACACACACACACACACACACTCACACACACACACACACACACACACACACTGTGACTTCTGTAGCAGTGAAATACAGGTAACTCCGGTCCTTAAGGACCTGAGGGGGTTTCAGTTCATCTCCGAGTCTCACGTCTGCGCAATCTTATTTGGATAAGAAGTCAAATCAGCAGAGCCTTTTCAGGTCACGATCCAAACTCAGGGGCCTGAAGGGGACAGGGCCAGGCGTTCACCTGACTTCACCTGTTCCAGTCCAGGCCGGTTTTTGGGGGAAGCACTATCTAGCACGCGCTGTTAATAATGTTACATATTATCAATCCGCCTAGCAGACGCAACAGTCAAAGGCAACTAAAATCTCTTTAAAATTTCATATAGTATCCCTGACAGCAACCATTCCATTTTTTTCAGCAGTCCAAGCTTAATTACCTTGCTCAAACGGCACACTGTGCTCAACTGGCCAAATCCAGAATTAAAAAAAAAAAATAAATAAAATTCTAGCAGTTGGCCACAGGCCCGCGCCGCACCACTGGCAGCGCACACAGCTTTGGAACAGCGCTACACCCTCTTTCAGATACGCGGGTGATTTCGGAGTCGGGCTCTCCCTCCTACGCTCGGTGACGCGGTTTGTCCCGGGCTGGGTTCCCCCTGTCTCGCCCTGCCACGCCCAAAAAACAAAAACGTCGACAGGCGGAAGGCGGTGACAAACAGGCCGAGCCGGCCCAAGCAGGTCGGCTCAGCTAAACTAGGTCATCGCACACATCACGGCTGCGTGACTGAGCGCGAGTCGAAAACCGTCTGACCCCCCAGCGGAGACCCCCCGGGGGTCAAATCATGGCAATCACGCACCTCCAACTGCTGTCCCGAGGCTTCGGTTCGAGGAAACAGAAAAACCTTTCAACCAATCAAGTGCAAGGGCAGCTTCATTCTGCAAAGAAACTGTTGTGCACCTGAAACAAAGTACAATAAGAATGCAGGGAAATAATGACTCAACGACACCAGGACGACTACAAATGAGTAAAAGAGGCATTTAGAGGATGATCCATTTTCTGAATATTACATCTGGCTATTTATAGCCTATTTGGTACATTTTCACTGACATTTTCATTGCTCGTATAATGAGATCGACTAAGATCCCATTCCCACTAGCGACCCCCTGGAGCTACATTAAAGTCAATACATTTTTCACTACGTAATGATCTCCTACGGGATACAAGTACAACACCAACGTCGCTGATAATCCCAGCTGGTGCTAAAAAAGAATAAGGAAAGGCTCTCTATTCCGTGAGCAGGGTTTTCTCTCGGCACAACAGGGCTCAAAGACAAGAGGAAGTAACCAGGGTGTCTTCCAGCCTTGAATTAGCAGAGCCAGGAAGTGACAGCAGGAAATGACATCACGGCCCAGCACAAGGCTAAATATAAACAAGGCATGAGATACAAACAGTGAGATGCTGGAGGCTGTACTAGTACCATGGGGTTATCTAAAGGTTTCTTATCTCTCAGTTATTAATAAGTGTCAATGCTCTACCAAGACTCTGTGCTACAACCCAATATGTCATTTAAGTGTTTTTACTTTGGCCAGATAAAACACAATTAGGGCATCATCGGTGAAGACAAATACATAAAAAATAAAAAAGTAAAACAGGCTGATAGGAGAATCATGTTTGTCTTACTGAAGATTAGAGGAGCTCAGAGACACCGACTCGTTATCCTCACCGAAAACGATGACAGGCAGAATTCCTTTGATGCCATTGTTTTTCAAAAGTGCCGATAAGAGAACGAGGGAAGGGGAAGTGAAGGAAGAGGAGGCAGAAGTAGAGGTGGAAGAGGGAAGCAGAGGAAGGGAAGAGGCCAGTATCCTGCAGGTTCGCGCCCGTGTCTGATTGGCTGAGGTCGCTAGTGCCAGGGCGGCGGACGTCACGCCACCTTCAAACACCCCGCTTCCTGTTCGCCCCGGGGTTGCCCCCCTGCGCTCACAGGGGCAGCCACCTTGGGCTAAGACGTTTCCAGATCGATCAGGAAACGCCTCCTCCTCAGACGTGTCTCTGAGGACCAGCGCTGATCAGGAAACGCTTAGGCTACTCCTCAGATGTGTCCCTGGGGACCAGCGCTGATCAGGAAACGCTTAGGCTACTCCTCAGACGTGTCTCTGAGGATCAGTGCTGATCAGGAAACGCTTAGACTACTCCTCAGATGTGTCTCTGAGGATCAGCGCTGATCAGGAAACGCCTCCTCCTCAGACGTGTCCCTGAGGACCAGTGCTGATCAGGAAACGCTTAGGCTACTCCTCAGACGTGTCCCTGGGGACCAGCGCTGATCAGGAAACGCTCACTCCTCAGACGTGTCTCTGAGGATCAGCGCTGATCAGGAAACGCTTAGGCTACTCCTCAGACGTGTCTCTGAGGACCAGCGCTGATCAGGAAACGCTTAGGCTACTCCTCAGACGTGTCTCTGAGGACCAGCGCTGATCAGGAAACGCTTAGGCTACTCCTCAGATGTGTCTCTGAGGACCAGCGCTGATCAGGAAACGCTTAGGCTACTCCTCAGACGTGTCTCTGAGGACCAGCGCTGATCAGGAAACGCTTAGGCTACTCCTCAGATGGGTCTCTGAGGACCAGCGCTGATCAGGAAACGCTTAGGCTACTCCTCAGATGGGTCTCTGAGGACCAGCGCTGATCAGGAAACGCTTACTCCTCAGACGTGTCTCTGAGGACCAGCGCTGATCAGGAAACGCTTAGGCTACTCCTCAGATGGGTCTCTGAGGACCAGTGCTGAAAAGTCTCTCTGGCTGTCAGCTGTGGAAGAGCGCACGCTTAAAACGCACCAATCCCTGGGGGGTGAGGCGTTTAGCGTCTGAAAACCGACCCTTCTGTTTCATCAGCATGTCAAACAGCGCCCGGACCATCAGAGAGGTGAGGCAGCTCCGTCTGCTTCGTTTTTCGAACGCTCTGCTGCCGTTTGGGTCTGAAATTATCCAGCCAGGCCACCGTCCCCCGAGACACGCACCCAGCACCGCAGAATCAGTCTGATTCCGTGCCCCTGCCCCGCCCCGGGACATCAATGCCGTGCCTCTGCTCGATAAATGACAGCGCCGCTTCATTACACAAATGTATTCTGTGCTTATCGTCAGATTTTCCTACGATTTTTCCTATGGAGACCGCGGAGCACATGATGTTCGGTTTTTACATAGTTTCATAACTCCTGGCTCTCGGCTCTCAGGTGGCTGTGGGAGGAAAGCACGCAGTCACCTGAAAACAACCAGAAAGTTCTGCCTTCTGGCTCCAGAGAGAACAGGAGCCGTAATAATCAAAACGCAGCGAGCGGGCGAACAAAGAAAATACAAACAAATAAATGCCTTCGGTCTTAAAACTCGGATTACGGACCTGGAGACCGGGCTCAGTTTCCAGACTATAAATACTGCCACTCTACACATCTGCGCCGGACACGGTCCGAGAAAAGAGTTTGCGGACACATGAGGCATGTGAAAGGAATTCCCACAGTCTGTGCCAAAGAAGCAAACCACACAGATTAAAGCCAGAGCATTTCTCTTATTAATAATATTATTATTATTATTATTATTATTATTATTATTATTATTCCAACAGGAAATTTATTCTAAAGCTTAAGCCATACACCGTATTACAAGCCAGGACATTTAGTTTGCAGCAATGCCAATGAAGTTCCCTTTTTTGTGTAATACAGCCAAGAATGTGTGTGTGTGTGCACACGTGCGCATATGTTTGCGCGTGTGCATGTGTGTTTGTGTGCATGGATGATTTTGTCTGTATGTGTGTGTGCATGCCTGTGCTGCATATGTGTGTGTTTGTGTGCGTGCGTGTGTGTGTGTGTGTGTGCGCGTGTGTGTGCGTGTGTGTATGTGCGTGAGTGTGTGTGTGTGTCAGAATGTCCTGCCAGTCTAACAGGCACCGTGTGTAATTGCTTCAGGACAGGGGTTGCTCAACAATGCGGTCCAGCTAATGCCTGTGGTTTTGGGCCTCAGCACCAAAAAATCCCATAAAACAGGTCCCGTGCCTCGCCGTCGCCCCCGTGCACACGGTCGCACAGCGGAGTGGGCCACAGTGAGGTAAGGATCAGGGGACGTCGGCGACAAAGCCCGAAATCTGTGCCTGACAGTGTTCCCACGCAGGAGCCCAGGAAAGAGGCTCTCCCCCCACAGCACCCCACCCCACCCCACCCCACCCCACCCCACCCATGCCACCCCCCCACCCCGCCCGCCTTGCGGGACTCCAGACGGGCGGGCATAACAAACGGCAGTATTTTCCGGGCCGCTCAGCAGGAAGTGCATCACGGCTCATTGTGGCGGGGGGGGGTGAGTGAGCGGGTGGAGTGGAGGGGGGGTTGGGGGGCAGGCTCTGTTTTTACAGGAAACTTAAAAATAGCTGCGGTGCCTCGTGCCGTGGGCTGAGCTGAACTGGTGCCGCGGGCGCTCGCTCGGTTTGGCTGGCTGAAGAGGCCCCGCGCGGAGGCGTGATTTAGCGCCGCTTCAGCCCGCCTCCCTCGCCAGGCCTGGAACACAGGCAGCCGGGAAACACGGGGACAGCCAATCAGAGAGACCCCCCACCCCCTCCCACATATGGCCCACAATCCCCCTGCCGGCGCTCGCAGAGACGAACAACAACAGCCTGCCGGCCTCGTTTTCGACCGCTGTCCCCACCGTCCGCCCCCGACGGCAGCGAGGAAGCTAGCAGCCCTTGCCTGCGACACGTTAGCATTAGCATTAGCGTTAGCGCGTTCTCCGAGACAGTCGAAAACCCCCGAAAGAAAATTCTGGAAATTTCAGACCCCGTCACGCACAGGAGAGCCGCCCTCGTCTGATGCAACCTCTCCGTCCCTCCCCCCCCCACTCCCCTCTTTTCTTCCCAGCCTCCCTCCGTCGCTCGCTCGCTCGCACGCTAGCCCGCTAGCTCGGCGCCGTCGACGGTTTGGCACCCTCGCCGAGCGTACGCGCGGCCAGCTGGCAGCGAGGACCCCGTCGCTCGCCGCTCTCTTACGCAACGGCGCGTGCCGCCGGGGTGAACCGCCAGACGGCAGCCAGAGCAGCACCTGACTCGCAGGAGCCGCGCCGATTGGCTGGCGCTCCGCTCGGGCGCTCTCTGATGTGCCAGCAGACCGCCTCAGACGCGCTGGTTAGAACCGACAAGGCGATGTTTTCTATTCCTGAATCATTAATTCATATGTCATACGTACACACACATACACAAAAACACATACACATACACACACACACACACACACACACACACACACACCTACACACACACATGCACACACACATGCACACACACACACACACACACACACCTATACACACACACATGCACACACACCTACACACACATACACACACACACATACACACACACGAACACACCTATACACAGACACACACACTGAGACCGTTTGTCCGATCCAGGTGACGGCAGGAGGGAACGTTTGGCGAAAAGGCTGCATACCAGCGGCCCCAGGAGGGTCTGAAAATAGGCATTTCCTGGCGAATCAGGAAAAAACATCCGTGGAAAATACATGTGAGCTTCTCCGGGACCTCCTACACAGTAGAAGCGCGGTCCCTGCTGGACTCGTGTACTCTGTCAGAGTTGAATTAACTCCGGACATTTTACTGCGTACTACTGTACCGCCAGGCTGAGCCGCGTGACGCAGGATAAACATCGGCGGATTCCGCAGGGGTCCGGAGGGAGGCGTGCCGGGGGTTCCACCCGCAGAGCCTCGGCTTCAGCCCACCGCCGGACCGCTGGTCTGCCGCTGCGGCCGACCCCGCGAGAGAGCGTGTGTATGTATGTGTGTGTGTGTGAGTGTGTGTGTGTGTGTGAGTGTGTGTGTGTGTGTGTGAGGTTTCGTAACGGCCGGTGTTTACCACTCCGCCATGGGCCGCGGCTCTCAGAGGCCCTCGCGAACGTTCCGCCGCTAAACGGAATCATGAGGATGTCATTTCCTGTCCTCCCAGAGCACTCTTTACGAGACTCTGTTCCCCAGCGTACGGGCAGGGAAGGGCTGTATTCAACATACGCGCCTGAAATATATTGTATTTCATATGCAATTCATTTTTATTACCTCTTTTTAGTGTGCTTCATAATCTACGGCACCTTAAAATAATCTTACGCATTTTTATTTTAGTTTACAGATATGTTTACAGTCAGTTTATAGTTTATAGATATATACATAAATTCATTTTAGTGTATTCTAGCCCGTCCCTCCGTACAGGCCAGCATATCGCTGGACAAGCATGTGGACAGACAAGCAAGGGCTGTGAGCTTCATCGTACTGCTGCCTGGCACCGATCTGGCTCTCCCCCACCCCACACCCCCTCCCGCCACCCCGCCATCGCCTCTCTAAGGCCCAATACGAGGAGCGCCAAGGCGCTAACCACGGCCCTCGCAGAGCTCCGCCACCAGTGGAGCCGGATCAGGCACGGCCTCCTCGGCTGGTGCCAGTGTGGCTGCCCCCCTCTGAGAGCCTGCACCCTCCCCTTCTCCAGCCACGCTGCTCCTGTTTGCCAAGTAACCCGGCAACAGTTCACTGACTGACAGCTTGCTGTAAACATAACCCCGCCCCCCCGGGGCCTCCCCCCAGAGAGGACTCCCAGCAGCCACCCCTCTCTTTGGCCGATAAGCTGGAGGGAAAAAAAAAAAAAAAAAATTGAAACGAACAAGGAAGGCTTTCCAGGCACAGCGAGGGCGTGAGAGAGGAACTGGCAACCCAACGGCAGCTGTGACATCACGGGATGGCCTCTGTGCTACTTCCTCATGCGCCGCGGCCGCTGCGCTGAAAGGCGAGAGACGCGGCTGTCGCGCGCGCCCTGAGGCCACGCCTCGCTCTGCTCTCCTGCGTCACGCCGCGAACGCTGCCGGTAAGCGCCCTGCACTCTGCCCCGGCTTCCTCCGAACGGAAGAGGAGCGAGACGTGGCCGCAACAAGCTCTCAGCAGGGCAGAAGCACGGGGGGTACAAATCTGTCAACCAAACAGGTCCTAATTAATGAGAAACGGACACTAGACGCTGGGGCCCACACACACACACACTACTAGTGACTTCCCAGCCCTCCCCCCCCCCCCCAATGCACCCCCACCCGTACAGCCCGTCAGCAGAGGGCGGAATTGGGGCGCACTAAGTTGCGAAATCACCGGTTGCGAGCCTCCATGGCCGCCGTTCTCTTCCCCTCCGTCGCGGAGCTCTGTTACACCGATTAGCTTTTTTATTTTCCCCCTTTCAGACAGACGCCGCCGCCGCTTTCCAGCCAGAGCCCTCGCGGTGCGGCGGTGCGGCGGGACGGAAAAAAAGGGACGTAATAATATCTGTCCCGAAAACCCACATCTGCTGCTCAATGGGCTGCCCCCCTGCATGCCAGGAGTGGTGAATCAGCAGATCAAACGCACTCACAAACAGGATTCTGTGTGTACAGCGCGGGGGGGGGGGGGGGGGGGGGGGGGGGGGGGGGGGGGGGGGGGGGGGGGGAGGGAAAAGAAAAAAAAAACAACAAAACAGGAGCGAACGACAACAGCAGGGATATCACCGAAAGCAAATCAATCAAAGAGGGGGAGACAAAAAAAACATCACACACACGTCTCAAACGCTCGCAAAAACAGGATTTTATGTAAGCAGTTAGAGAAAAGGGTAGGAAATAAAAATAAAAAAGTAGACAACAACAGTGGGTATAAAGCAGAAAGAAATAAATTCAAGCCAGAGGAAAAACACACACACACTCACAGACTCACACGCACACACACGGACTGTACACGGAAAGTGCCGCCTCTCTGTCTGGAAGGGCAGGACCGCGGGGGTTAAATAACAAAGCGCACGTTATGCGCGCGCTCTAATGACTCCTCACGGCTCCCTCTGCCAGAGCCGAGGAGTTCCGCTGACTAACAAGTGGCTGCAGACTTTGGCCTGTGGCATTCCGATTCCAGTAAACGCTCGGTTGCGCAACCTTTAATAAGTGTCACCTTATCTGAACTCGCACGCACGCATGCAACACCTTGGGAAGCCGAAAGCGCCGGAGGACTCTGGGTAAAGTGAGAGGAGCACGCTCGTCTTTAAAAAAAAATAACACCCAAAACTCGCACTGTGGGGCGTGAGGCTCGTAGCTCAACAAGCTCCGAGTTTTACCATCAAACGCAGTCCGTATCCCAGATTGCTTTGTAAAATACCCAGCCGCATAAACAGATGGAATATATACGTATATAAAGTTAGCTGCGTATGTCGCTCTGGATAACAGAGTCTGCTGAAGATTAATACTCCGCTAAAACGCCGCCGCTGCAGTGTTCAGTGCAGTGTTCAGAAGCCGTCCGGCCGCTCGATGCCGAGCCCGCGGTCTGAACCGGGGCGGCGCGATTCGGGGGGTTCCCTCGCTCGGGCACGAACGCGCTCCGGGCCGACGTTTTTTGGCAGCGGCCGAGCGGATGCGCATTCTTATCAGTCTGCGAGCGAGCGGCGCAGCTGCCAGGCGCGCTCTGGCCCGGGCGGCAGGCTCCGCGGCGTAGCGCCGCGCGCGCGGGTTTTTTAATGGCGCTAATTCCCCCGATCGCCCCGGCTGGCCGGCGTCCAGAGAAAAGGAGGAGCGGCCTGTTTCCGCGGGCCGTACCCACGGACCTTTAAACTCCGAGCGGCACCCGGGGACGGGGCGAAAACACCGAGCGGGGATCACGCGGCGTCGCTGCACCGACGCGACCTCGCCCCGATCGACCTACCGTCCCGCGACCCGCGTCCGTCGCTCCGGGGCGCGGGTGCAGCTGGCACGGTACGTCCCGTATCCTCTCAAAGCTCCCGCGCCGCGCGCCAAAGCTGGCTGCAGCCGCCGGAGGTCAGCCAGGGTCGGGAACAACACATCCATCCAATCAGGACTGGGCTCTGCTGTTCCTATTTGCACTGAGCCGTTTGCTCTGAACCTTATTTTTAACATCTACCCTTTGTTATCTGACTCAGAACACTATCATCATCATTTATTATAATAATAATAATTTTAAAAATAATAATAATAATAATATTTTGTCTCCTGGCACCCTGCTCAGCTCACAGCTGAAACGCTGCTGGTTTATGGAGCTGAGAGCAGGGTGTGTGGTGTCTGCAGCTGATTAATGTCTTCATTTAAGCCTAATTAAAAGCAGAGTCCTCCACCCCAGGGTTAACCCGCTTCAGGGCCCCTTCCCAAACCGCTGGGTCACACCAGGAGAGGGGGCGTATGCCGCTGGACCCGAGCACCGGCCCCCGGTGACATCACAGGAGCCGGCGAGCGGCCGGGGGTCGGGTAGGTCGGTGACCCGCGGGTCGGCGGCCGGGCGGTCAGGCGGTCGATGGAGCGCGCTCGTCCCGCCTCACCCCGCGACGGTGGCGGAGTGCGTCTGTCCCCGTCCGTCACCTGACCCCGGGCCCCGCCCCGCTTGTTTGCTCGCCAGCGGCAGAACGGCGGGAAAGCGCCCGCCGATGATGTCATCGCAGAGGAGCGTGGCGCGGAGCGAGGCAGCGGAAATCGATCGCGGGACTTTGAAGGGATGTTCCTGGCCGGCCCGGAGCCGCCCCCCC